>NC_068352.1:33705893-33829920 GCF_014633365.1 Diospyros lotus
CTCCTGCTTCCTTACTACTAGGATCAACAACATACTTAGGCGGTGGTGAAACCTTAAAGTGGAACAACAGGGTGAATTGCTTCTGTTTTTTTTCCGAGTTCCTGTGGTCAATCAAGAAGAGGGGGGGCGAACCGATTCAATCAAGTTCTGAAGTATTTGCCACAACAGAAACTTGAGATTTGGAGCAGCTGGGAGTGGATTGTGGAAGGCGAATTTGGATGATTCTTGGCTGTGAAATCCGCCTCTTTTGGCGGTAGTAGTTCCAATCAAATCCTGCTAGTAAGGTAAACACAAAGGTTAATTTTGGCTTTGAATTTGGGATAACTTGTTTGAAAAGAGCAGTATGTATATAGCTCCTTGGTTTTCAAAGTATGCTGATTGTAAAAAATCAGCTAAGGGAGTAGTGCATGTAGGAGACTATGGGAGCATTGCTCAATTGCAGCGAAAAATTCTTTATTTTCAGTTGAAATGGGTCTCAATTGCAGCTGAATGATGTTGCATTTTTGGTGGCTAATTTTCAACCAAGAGAGCAACCTCAATTGCAGCAGACCAGTGCTGCATATCCAATGGGTTGTCATACTAGTGAAGCTAAGGGACGGAGTGCATACATGAAGTAGAATGCTTCACTTACAGCTGGAATGGAGCCTCAATGGCAGCCAAAGAAGGCTGCACTTTCGGTTGGCAGCAACAGAAACAAGAGAAGGGGATCAGCCAAGTTGACAAGGGAACAAGAAGTGTGATACATGAAGAGTGCAAGGAATTCGGTTGAATATCCGCGAGAAGCTGCAAGAATTTGCGATGATACTTATTAAAAAGTATCATTATAACTTTCCAGCGGAATACTTTGATGACTATCATGGAAGTTTTAATAAGGAGGAATTTCTTAAAGTGGAGCAGCCGAAGGAGGACAGCCTTGCTGAAGGTAAATTCTTGGTGTACTCTAGCTACCAGCAAGTAAAAGTATTTCCACTGGAGGAGGCCTCTACTGAAGATATGAAAGGGTCTAAACATACTACTCCCTTGGTCTGGTTATGGAGAAGGCTGAGGAGTATATGGAAGAAAAGATTGGGGAGGAGAAAGTGGAGGATGACACTCAATCAATGGACAGTATCTCAAGCACTACTACTAGTGCTGAGACTCCTAATGCTATTGATCTCCTGAAACAGCAAAATAAGGAGTCTAAAGAGAAGAAACAAAGAATTGCACTGGCCACCTTGCTTGGAACATCCCACATGTATGTCATTGACACGGGTACACAAGACAAAGCAAAGGTGACATTGCAGCAAGAAGAGTTGGAGGATGGGGTTGTAGGATTGATGGCACATTTGGAACCATTTTTGACAGCACTAAGGAGGAGGCGGATGGCTGAAATTGGTGTGGCAGCAAGACATAATGCTGTTGCTGATGAGGAGAAAGAAAAGAGAAGGTAAAAGAAAAGGGAAAAAAAAAAAGAAGAAGGAAAAGCGAAGAAGAAACCGTTGAGTGAAGATGGGCATTGGATAAAGAAGCAACGGCTAGGTGGTAATAAGTTTCTTGGGGATAAGAAACATTTCAAGGGGGGGAAATTGTCACGATCTTGGGTATTATAGGGGCAAAGCTGTAATTGAGTTACAATTATAGTTAGGGGGTATCTTTGTAATTCGGTTACAGCACATGGGTGTTGTTATTCTGTTATTTTCCTTTTTTGTCTTGTAGCTTAGTTGGTTAGAGAGTTTTGTTTGGTAGCTAAGTAAGGCTATATATATATTGCCTCAGCTGTAGGAAGGGATATGCTTGAATTAATTAAATGAATATCTGATTCTCTCTCATTTTCTCTCAACTTCTCTCCCTTATTTCTCTCTGCATCCTTCCCCCATTTCTGTCCAAATATCCCTCTAAACTTCCTGTTCTTAGTTCTACTCAATCGGATTCTTTCGATTGCCAATCCAGCCCCGTTATGAACCCTAGGTTCATGACATCTTCCAGATCACAAGTCATGATCGCTTGTACCTTAGCTTCCCAATCGCTCCCTGCAACTCGACCAGTTTCGTGACACCCGCAAGTTGAACTAGATGTGAACGACAGGACTGCACCTTCATCGATCGGTTCCGTTACCAGAATTATGACACTGAACTCGCTGCTATAAACAACCTACCACAGTCGCGATCAACCAGCTTTAGGACTTTCGATTCCGTTGGATTCACCGGATCACTTGGATCGTCTCAAGTCCTGCTGCCTCAATCGCGTAACTCCTTGAGAATGGTCAGATGTTACTTCGCTCCTAGATCGCCAACAATCGCGGCCTATAGCGTCAAAATTGCTTCATTGAAATTAATTCCAGCAGCCTTAAAATCCAATCGGAACCAAAGCAAGGGATTGTCGGAATTATCGGAGTTGAATTTGCCTTCCAATCCCGATAATCAACCTCTGTCGAACAATGGACGTCAATTCGTCAAAAAATTAATCAATTGAAGAAGCCGCCGAGGAATAGTGGCTTTGATACCATTTGTCATGATCCTAAGGTTTAATCTAGGATTAGATTGGAAATCAGAAGGATTCGATAGGTTTAGAACCAAGTATTGCTTGGTTTGGGGGAGTTAATGAGAAAAATGAGGGGGAAAATCAGAAGAAGAAGGGGGGAGAAACAGAAGAACAAAAGAGAGGGGAAAGAAGAACGAGAGGGAGAGACAGGAGAGGGGAAGGAGGATTAAGAGAGAGAGATAGAAATAAGATTTTCATTCATTCAACAACTTGTTTTCCCTTCTCCTACCAACAACCTTTTATAGGCTTCATCTAACAAAAATAACAACATCCATGTGCTGTAACAACATTACAAAAGATCTTCTAACAACTTGCTAAGTCTATTACTATAATGCTCTTCTATGGAATCTTGGGTCATGAAAGAGAAGTTGATTTTGGTCCACACAGAAAGGCACGGTGGATGAGAGATTTCTAGCTCTCCGGCAGTGGGGATCCGTCAAGGAGTACTGCCTTTGCGTCGAGACATAGGCATCGCCGCTGGAAGACATGCTGGAAGGCACTTTATCAATGGGTTGAAATCGGACATCAATGTTGAGATGAGGGTGTTAAGGCCTATGGGCCTGGAGCAAATGATGGACCTAGCCTAACGGATTGAGAAATGGAATCAAGTGATTCGTGGAGGTACTTCCGAATTAGGCCCAAGTAAAGGTCAGGCCTTTTCAACCCTGATTCCAACTTACTAGCGAGTGGCGATTTTGCCACCTTCGCCTCCTTTCCCAAAATTGGTGTCGCCCAGCCCCGCTCCCTCATACCGGCCTCCGGTAGTCGAAAAGTGGAGTAACCCTCCTTTCAAACGGCTTAGTGAAAGTGAGTTGCAAGCCAAATGGGTGAAGGGATTATGTTTTCGTTGTGACGAGAAATACACGGTTGGGCACAAATGCAAGAACATGGAGTTGCAGGTGATGGTCATTTATGAAGAAGAAAGGGAAAAAGAAGAAGAAGGCGGCATAGAGGGAGCCGAAGTAGGGGAGAATTATGGGGAATTAGGAGACACAGTCAAAATGGGAGAAATGGAGTTATCATTGAATTCAGTAGTGGGGTTAACACCTCCACAAACTATGAAGGTAAAGGGAAAAATAGAAAGTCAGGAAGTGGTGGTCTTAATTGATAGTGGAGCTTCCCATAGTCGTTGACGTGGTGCAGAAATTGGGATTGATTCGGACACAAATCGAGGCTATGGTGTGATCATGGGTTCGAGCATGGCGATACAAGGGGCTGGAGTATGTAAAGGGGTGACCTTGTCATTGCAAAATGTGGAGGTAGTCGAGGACTTCCTGCCATTAGAGCTGGGAAGCTCAGATGTTATTTTCGGGATGCAATGGTTAGCCACACTTGGGGAGACACAAGTGGATTGGGGCTCATTAGTTATGAAGTTTTGAGTAGGGGGCATGACCATAACACTGCATGGGGATCCCAGCCTCAGGAAAACATTAGTAACTTTGAAGTCGATGCTGAAGGCATTCCGAGAAAATGGGGAAGGAGTGTTGCTGGAATTGGGAAGCTTGACAATTGAAGTCAAAGAGGCGAAAGTGGAAGTTCTTGGCATTCTGTAGGGGCTGCTAACAGAATACAAGGAAGCCTTTGGGGAGCCGTGTGGACTTCCCCCACACTAGAGGCAGGATCACACTATCACATTGCAACCAAGGGTCCCTTCGATAAGTGTACGACCTTATTGTTATCCCCACCTTCAGAAAAATGAGATTAAAAGGCTGGTTCGGGAGATGTTGGCGGCAGGTTTCATTAGGGTGAGCATTAGCCCATTTTCCAATCCCGTGTTGTTGGTCAAGAAGAAGGGCGGTAGGTGGAGATTTTGTATGGACTACAGGGCTTTAAACAAGGTAATGATCCCCGATAAATTTCCAATCCCAATTATTGAAGAATTATTGGATGAACTAAATGGGGTTGCTGTTTTTTCTAAATTGGACTTAAAATCGGGGTACCATCAGATACGAATCGCATTTGATGACATTTCGAAGACTGCTTTTCACACACGTGAGGGTCATTATGAATTTTTGGTGATGCCATTTGGTTTAACAAATGCACCAGCCACATTTCAGTCCTTGATGAACGAGATTTTTAAGGAGCACTTGAGACAGTTTGTCTTGGGTTTTTTTAATGACATTCTAGTTTATAGTAAGAATATGGCAGGACACAAGGAGCATTTGAGGTGCGTATTACGGGTCTTAATAGCTCATCTGTTGTATGCTAATGCAAAAAAATGTCAATACGGGCAGAGGTAGATTGAGTATTTGGGACATGTCATTTCACTAGAGGTTGTGGCTGCAGATAATGCTAAAGTCAAGGCTGTTATGGAGTGGCCCAACCCTAAATCTCTACTCGAACTCCGAGGCTTCTTAGGCCTTATGGGGTATTATTTGAGGTTTGTGAGGAACTACGGCAAATTGGCATGGCCATTGATAGAGCGTCTCCGAAAGGATAATTTCTATTGGGATGACTTATCGGAGCAAGCCTTTCGATCACTAAAAGGGGCTATGACAGATCTGTAAGTGTTGGCCTTATCGGACTTCTCAAAGGAATTCATTGTGGAGACAAATCGGGCATGGGTTAGGGGCAGTTTTGATGCAGGAGCAACGACCTCTTGCTTTCTTCAGCCTCGCCCTAAATCCTATTGGTCGGAATAAATTGATGTACGAGAGAGAGTTAATGGCGATCGCATTCACGGTGAGGAAGTGGAGACATTATCTATTGGGATGGAAGTTTGTTATTCGGACTGATCAACGAAGCCTTAAGTTTTTTATAGAGTAGCGGGTGGTCAATTCGGAATGTTAAAAATGGGTGGTGAAGCTGATGGGGTACAATTTCGAGATTCAATATCGCCCCGGGTTGGAGAACCAAGTAGCTGATGCCTTCTCACACCTCCACTCCCTTATCGTGTTGATGGCACTCATCATTCCTTGAGTCTTGCAGTTGGATCATCTAAAAGGGAGGTTAAGGAAGATAGTAAACTCTAGCATATTGTTAGGGAGGTACAAACTAATCCCTCTAGCAAACCCAATTTTACATGGGTGGATGGCCATTTGCTATTCAAAGAGAAGTTGTATCTTCCTAAAGGAGGGACATGATGGGCAGATTGGGGGACATTCCGGTTTCCTCAAGACATATAAATGAATGTCCGCCAATGTATATTGGGTTGAGATGAAGCAGGACATTCATCAATATGTCCGCCAATGTTCAGTGTGTCAGCAGAATAAGTATGTGGCACTCTCTCTGGGTGGTCTACTGCAGCCACTCCCCATTCCTTGTCAAGTCTGGGATGATGTGTTGATGGATTTCATTAAGGGGTTGCCAAAATTAGCTGGAATGGATTCTAATTTGGTGGTTGTAGATCGGCTAAGTAAGTATGGACATTTTATTGCTTTGAAACATCCATTTTCAACAGCCAGCATAGCAGGGGTCTTTGTGAAAGAGATTGTCCGGTTACATGGGATTTCAAACTCCTATTGTTTCCGATAGAGAAAAAATCTTTGCCAGCCATTTTTGGGAAGAACTTTTCCGATTGGAAGGCACTAAGTTGAATAGAAGCACCTCCTACCACCCTCAGTTCGATGGCCAAACGGAGGTCCTTAACAGAACCTTGGAGACGTACCTCATATGTTTTTCTTCCTCCAAACCAAAGGCGTGGTGTAGTTGGCTTCCTTGGGCTGAATATTGGTATAATACTTCTTACCATGTCTCCTCAAAATTAACTCCATTTCAAATAGTCTATGGATGTAAACCTCCCCATTTGTTGAGATTTGAGAAAGGAACAACAGCTGTCTCGGTGTTGGAATAGCAGTTACTGGAATGTGATTCAATTTTGGTGGAGTTGCAGGCCCAATTGTTGCGGGTGCAAGCAAGAATGAAAGATATAGCAGATAAAAAATGGCGTGACATTTAATTGAGGTTGGCGAATTAGTTTATATGAAAATTCACCCCAACAGACGGAAGACATTGGCTTCTAGGCCGAATGAGAAACTGTCACTGAAGTTTTATGGACCTTTCACAATGGAGAAGGATTGGGAAGGTGGCATACAAGCTGTCTCTACCACCCTCCTGTGCAATTCACCTCGTATTTCATGTCTCCAAGCTCTGCAAGGCTGAAGGCAGTGCAAGAGGCTACAAATATACTTGACCAACTAACTGCAGAGCTGGAGATGAAGGTAGAACCGGAATTCCTATTGGGGGTAAGGCCAGGCACTGCATCAATTTCCTAAGTTTCACCTTGAGGACAAGGTGAATCTTATGGGCGGGAGTAATGCTAGTACCCCTGTTCATCACATTTACCAGCGACGTAAAAGGTGGGGAGAAGTAGGGGCAGCCAAGGAAAATGACTCAAGGGCAGAAGAGTCGCATTCAATTAAGTGGGGAATAACAACTCACGTGGTTGCAACGGACTAAGGAATGCATATAAAAGGCAGGGGAAAGGGGAGAGGAGGAGCTAAAAATTTTGGCAGAAGTCGTGGGAGAGATGGCCCTCTCGAATAGGCCGATATTTGCTTTCTTTTGTTTTGTTTTCGTTTGTAGTTCTTGTAAGTGGAGATTCCTATCGTTTTCTTGAGTGCGAGATTCAATCAATTTTGTGAGAGTTCTATCATAATGGTTAACATGAACCCCCACCTCTCTGAAGTTTATTTTGTCTCTAGCTTCATGAGGTGGTTAAATGAGGAAGTCAGGCCTATGGTCAAAATGCTTCACTCAGAAATAGTGGAGCAAGTAGTGGAGAATACTAGGTTGCAAGAAATTATGATAGAAGCTATCATGAAGAAGTAAAGACATCAGAGTAAGGGCATCAATACGAGGCCTGCAGTACCGATGGTGAAGGGGTATGGTAAGCAAATGGCGAGGATAAACCCGGGGCAAAGAGGGATGATAGTGGTTGCACCTGGTAATCACTTAGTAGGCTAGAGTGTGAAATTAATAAAGCAAAGAAGGTAGGCCAGGTTGTGTTTTAAATGTGGTGATCGGTATTATCTGGGGCACCAATGCAAGAGGCAATTAGTCTTGCTGGAAGGAGAAGATGGAATAATGGACGAAGAAGAGGAAATAGAGGAGTTAGAAGGGGAAGATAATGGGGAGATTTCGTTACATGCTCTCAAGGGCTTAACCAACAATAAAATCATCAAGGTGGAAGGTAAGGTGTAGGAGGGCAGTTTGATGATTTTAATCGATAGTGGGAGCACCCATAGTTTCTTGGATGAGAGCACAAAAACTCCACTATAGGCTTACCGGAACCCAACTCTTAACAGTGACTGTTGCCAACGACAACAAAGTGCTAAGCAACTCAACTTGCACAGGTTTTTGCTGGGAGATGCAAGGGGAGTTGTTTGAGGCTGATTTGAGATAACTTAAGCTAGGGGGCTGCGACGTGGTGTTGGAGGTGGATTAGATGAAACAAGTTAGCCCTATCAACTTTGATTTTAACAGAATGGAAGTGACCTTTGAGAAGGGTGGGAAGAAGATAGCCCTCACTGGTAATAGGGAGATGGGGGCTTGTAAGATGATTGCAAGGAAGAAGCTGCAAAAGTTACTCAAGCACAAGTGGGCTCAAGTAGCTCAACTGTTTTCTATCCAAGCAGTGGAGGAGACAGAGGAAGGAAGTGAGCAAGAAGGGGAGTTCTAGCTAACTACACTCACTCCAGACTAAGGCCAATTGGAGGTACATCACTTAAATTATCTTAATATGCTTTTGGTTGAATATGAGGACCTGTTTGTAGAGCCTAACCCCCTACCACCCAAAAGAACCCTTGACCACTCAATCAATTTAAAACCTAACTCATAACCAATTAATGTTAGATCCTACATATATCCCCCTCACCAGAAGACTAAAATTGAAAGGATGGTTAATGAAATGCTACAACAATCCTTAATCAGACCAAGCCAAAGTCCCTATGCATCCCCTGCCCGTCTTGTCAAGAAAAAAATGGTTCATGGTGCTTTTGTGTTGGCTATTATCAACTTAATGTCTTGACCGTCAAGGACAAGTTCTCTATTCATATAATTGAAGACTTACTAGATGAATTGAACAATGATACCATCTTCTCCAAATTGGACCTACGTTTAGGATATCATCAGATTCGTATGAATTCTAATAACATCACAAGACGGCCTTTCGAACCCATCATAGCCACTATGAGTTCTTGGCAATGCCATTTGGGCTCACCAATGCCCCAACCACCTTTCAATCACTTATGAACCAAGTCTTTGAGCCTTTCCTATGTAAATTTATTCTAGTTTTCTTCGATGACATTTTATTATACTGTCAAAGCTTCAACTAACACTTACAACACCTAAGGACTATTTTTGAGGTTCTCTTGCCAATTGTATATTAAACGGTCTAAATGTGCCTTTGGTCAGAAGCAGGTATAATACTTGGGGCATGTTATCTCAAGTGCAGGGGTAAGCACTGATTCGAGAAAGGTGATAGTTATGGTGAATTGGCCTAGAGCTGCTAACATTAAAGCATTGAGGGTTTCTTGGGGTTGATAGGGTATTACAGGAGATTTGTGAAAAATTACGGCCTCATAAGCCGGCCATTGATGGAGCTATTGAAGAAAGATGGGGGCCAGAGGCAGAAAAGGCATTTTGGTATTTGAAGGAGGCCATGAGTGAGACCCCGGTGTTGGGTTTACGACTTCAATAAAACCTTAACCCTAGAGACCAATGCTTGCAGCATGGGAATAGGAGTTGTGTTAATGCAGGAAGGGAGGCCCTTGGCTTATCTCAACCAAGCCTTGTCACCTAGGCATGTGGGGCTTAGCATATATGAGAAATAGTTGTTGGCTGTGGTGATGGCAGTAGAGAGGTGAAGACATTATTTGGAAGTGGGACAGTTCATCATTAGAACTGACCATGAGAGTTTAAAATTTATACTTTAGCAGAAGCTTCATACGCATCTTCAAAGGAAAAGGATGGCCAAACTTATGGGTTTGGATTACATCATACAATATAGGAAGGAAAGAGAGAATGTGGTTGTTGATGCCCTTTCCAGGTGCCACGAGGAAGGACAAGCAACAACCCTTACTATTATAACCCCGAATTGGTATCGAGAGGTAGAGGGTAGTTATGAAGAATATAGCAAAATGAAGGAGTTAAGGGAGCAGTTGATTATGAATCCTAATAACAAGCTTGAGTATACATTGAATCAGGGAGTGATACGATATAAAGGGAGGCTGGTAATTGGGAGTAGTGAGACACTGAGGAAGAAGATATTGAGTTCCCTCCATGAATCACCCTTGGGAGGCCACTCAGGAATTCAAAATACCTATTACAAGGTGAAGCAAATCTTCTATTGGGCTTAGCTTAAAAGGTATGTGACTATGTATTAGCCTGTGATACTTGCAGCCGTTGCAAGTATGAGACAATAGCCCCACCGGGCTTACTGCAGCCCATGTCTATCCCTGCACATGCATGGGAAAGTATAACTATGGACTTTATTGAGGGCCTACCTAAGTTAGAGGGGAAGAATTGTATTCTGATAGTGGTGGACAGATTCACCAAATTTGCACACTTCATTGGCTTAACCCATCCCTATTCTGCCCAAGAAGAGGCTAGGGTTTTCTTTGATCAGGTCATGAAGCTGCATGGAATTCCCAACTTGATACTTTGATAGAGACAAGATCTTCACTAGCTTATTCTGGCAGGAGTTGATGAGATTCCTAGGGGTAAAGCTAAAGATGTCTACAGCTTACCATTCCCAAATGGATGGTCAAATTGAATGGGTGAATCAATGTGTGGAAATGTACCTAAGGTGCATATGTTTTTTGCATCCTAAGGGGTGGCATAAATGGATTTCACTTGCCCAATGGTGGTGTAATTTCAGCCACCATGCATCAATCAAGAGGTCACCCTTTGAAGCATTGTTTGGTTACCAGCCCCCACTACTTCCAGCAGTAGGGGGAAATACTACAGTAGCGATTGTGGATGCATATTTAGAGAAAAGACAAAAAGTGTTATAGCAGCTCAAAGAAGAACTCACGCTGGCTTAGAACTGCGTAAAGCAATATGCAAATAGAGGGAGAAGTGAAATGGAGTTTGATGTGGGGGAAAAAGTATATTTGAAGCTCAGGCCAATCCATCTCAAGACAATTGCTTGAGGCCAGATAACCAAATTGAGCCCCAGGTACTATGGGTCATACCTAATTGAAGCTAAGGTGGGGAAAGTAGCGTATAGATTACAACTACTTGAGGAGTCTAGGATTCACCCGGTGTTTCACGTCTCTTTACTCAAAAGGTTAGTGGGGACGCAACAGGTGGCTTCCAGCCTACCTCAACTGTCAAGAGAAATGGATGTGACAACAGAACCCAACTCAATATTAGACATGAGAGTTTTGTACAAGCATGGAGCCCCTATCATACAGGTGCTGGTGAAGTGGTCCAACCTTCTCCACAACAACAACACTTAGGAATATTTGCCTGACTTATTAAGGCAATTTCTCCAAGCAGCTAGCCTACTCAACATTTCTTGAGGACAAAAAAAGTCTCAAGCAATGGGGAATTTGTCACAGTACAAGTACTTAGAGGGAGAATGTATCGTGCAAGTGGCATGGCCTTCATGTGTAAATGATTAGAGAGTTGGGTAGTTATTTCTAGAAGGGGGTACAATTGTAAATAAAGCTTCATTTTGGCAAGAGTTGTGGCCGCGGGATCCTCTATATAAAGGACCCGATTACTTGTAATGAGGCATGCTGAAAATTGAATTCAAATTCATTTTGATTTCTCCCTCATTTCTATCTCTCTCTCTCTTTATCAATTCTCCCTCTCATTTCTATCCGTCCTACTTCAATTCTCTGGAATTCTTCACGAATTCCCTAGAATTGTTGTTAAATCTCTCAAGATCTGACAACAACTTGCAACTGTTAAGTGGGCTGTTGAGAAGGCAAGGTTATAAGAGATGGCCTTCGAAGCAATCCTTAAAAGGGACCACCTTCCAGCGGAAATTCAACCGTCAACAAGTCAGCAGTTAGAAGAGAATTTGGGGTCTGCAACATCAGGATGGAGCCCTAAGGTTACTACTCTAGCCAAATCCCTGTCCATGAATCAGAGGAGATAGCTAAGGTTGTGCTACAAGTGTGGAGAGAAATTCAGTCCAGGGCACCAGTGCAAAAAGCAATTACTGTGCATGGAAGGATTGAAAGAAGGAGAAGGCGACAAAGATGTTGCAGGGGTGGGATGAAGGACCAGCCATTGAGATTTCTCGAGAACAAGAAATCTTTGGGGGAGGGAATGTCACGATCTAGGCTAGTAATTTTTAATTTTTATTTTTATAGCTAGTATTAGTCTTCGAAATAGGCTAGTTATTGCTTTATTTACAATCGTGGGATAGTTTAGGAGCAGTTACCTCTAGTAGAGGAGTGGACACTACTCTGTTAAAGTAGTGAAATAGCCTCTATATAAGGCTGTACAACTCTTGATCGAGATTATGCTTTTGATTAATTGAAAAGTTATTCCCTTCTCTTTGAAATTCTCCCTTTTTCTCTCTCTGGTTCTCTCTAATTCTCCCTCTCTCTTGTCTATCTCCCTATCTTTCTCTTTGATATTTTCCCTTATTCTGTCTGATCCTTCCCAAATTCTCTCTATTTTTACTATTCTCTCAATTCTATCTTCAAGAAAATCACAAGTTAAGGCTCGAGACCTTGACACCTTCTTCTATCTACAAGCTTAAGCTTTTAGATGAGATGGTGGATAATGGTTTGATATGGTACCAGAGCAAGCAAAGGTTTTGAGTTTAAACCTTATTGCTAATCTAATATTTATATGGTTGCACGCCTTTGGACTAGTTATAAAGTGAAGCCTAGCTACATGTGAGGGTGTGTGTTGAGAGTAAAAGTAATAATATAAAAAATAAAGTTAACTTTCTAACTACAAGCTTCAGCTTTTAGATGAGATGGTGGTTAACAATTCAATAATGACAAATTTCTTACTTTGCTATGTTTGAGTTAAATCTCTTTGCTCTCCTAGTAGGTTCATTTATGGTTTGCTATTAGAGCTTAGGGTCAATCATGCCTCCTAGATGGCAAAATTTTGCGTGTGAATGTGACCTGCCTAGTGTTGTGGCTGGTTAAAATATGCCAATACATCAAGTAGCTGCAACAATAGTTAGAATAGGAGTAGCTTATGCAGCCTTGGTACGAGGGGCTAGGTATACACCATCATCACAAGCGTAATGCTCCTCTTGGATAAGGAGACCTTGGTGTCAAGATGGACAACTCTGACTTTGAAGGTTGTATGTTGTCTGACTATTTCATTGACTGATTCAATGTGGTTGTACGGTCTTTGAACATTTGGATGGCTGACATGTATTTTGGCTCCTTTTGATGTGCATCTATTTTTGTTCATGTTTGACATGGGTATAGCACTCAAAATGGAGTGTCGGTGCATACTAGGCTTGCTTAACAACCAGAGTTGATCTTACAATCTATATGATCTTGTCATCCTTTTCAATGTTAAATAGCATTCTTTCAGTTGTGAGTGGAAGCGTGATGCATCTGTCTTAGGTGTTGTTACTTATACTTCCTTTCTACTCTTATTGTTTTCCTTTATACTCTAATAAACCTCCATTTGGCCTGCTTTTAACATCTTATTGAGCTAAACCACAAGCTCCTAAAACCCAAACCTGGCTTCCCAATTTTAATGATATGGGTTTGCACATTAGTACAGTTAGGAAGATACAGATTACATCAGTAAATTGTGAAGGGTGCCTCTTGTATCATAAATTACTGTGTTATTGTAAGGAGAAAAACACAAGGAAAGTGAAGAAGGTAGAGAAGAGACAGAAAAACTAAGAGAAGAGGAGGGGAGAAATGTTCCTGTTGTATCATAAATGTGGTTTACTTGGGTCTTGCTTTCTGTGCATTCATATGAAGGTAGTTTGTCTGCAAAATCATGAGGCCTAAGTTTGTTCTTCACTATTTATTAGGCATTTTTGTTGTCTAAGGTAAGCCTGTTAACTATTATGTGATGTATATAAGAGGTAATAAAAGCTAAAATCCTTCAGAACGTCTGAAATCTCTCATAAATTCTATTACTACAGTAATTAAGTGGGAACTTTCTGTAGTCTACTTTTTTTAAAAAAGGAAAGCATCAGACATACAGCTTTCCTGTCAACGGTTGGAGGGACTGCTTCCAGTTATCTCTGTGGGCCAAGGTTTATATAACTCTTGTGTTATGTACCTGGAATAACTTGGTTGACTCAAAATATAGAGAAATGAAGCCTGGGATACCTCTGGCAATTGTAATAGGGAGATTGGTCCCACATGTGCAAGACTTCTAAAGTTGTATGTGTTATAACTGCCTTCCGTTTTCTGCTTCTCATTTTCTTGTCAAGGTTTTTTAGGTCCTTCGGTTTTTACACAGTAGATGTTGCATTTATCTTGCATATTAAGTCTTTATTCCTTATTAGTTTTCAAACATAGATAAATATAGGTTGCTTATATGGTGTTCTGTTGAAATATTTGACCAAAAAATGGCAGTCTGTTAATTTAAACATCATAATTATTTCAAACAACTTCAATGATTTTATGTTTGCCTCTCATAGAAAGATAATCCATCTGGATTGTTTGACTATTAGCACTGTTCCTGCATTGATACATCTGTTTGCTGAAAGTTCCTTCCCTTATATGACATTACTGATGAAGAAACCAATACATTGTAGGTTATTCATCCGGAAGTAATTAATGTTGACATTGAAGAAGATTCCGGAGATGTGATTTTCATTGATAGGAAAGTTGATGCACATAGCAGAGGCAAGGTGATCAAATATTTGTGATATTATTCTAGCTAATAATTTACTCCCTCTTAGCTTCTATCTTCCTTGGCCCTTTTCCCTTTCCCCCTTAGTTATGATACAGTTATGCTGAAGAAATACATTCTTCCCTCTCCCCCTTCCAGGAAGCTTTGGCTGATTTTGCGTGTAGTCATATTAATACAGCAAAGGCTAAATCACATGATGGAGTTCAGTCTTCTAAGAAGAGTTCCATCCTAGGATTGCATAGTTCATTTAATTTGGAAGGTTTCAGCAATGATTTTCCTTATGATGGCGATGAGTATATGGATACATATCATGATGATTTAACACATGATAGTGAGTATGAGTATGCTATTTTGCAAGCCCATTTTGATAGCATGGATATTCCTCCTGGAGTTGAGGTTCCAATTCCTTGGTTCTCTGGTCCTGCTCAGACAGAAAATAATTTGGCTACAATAAATACTTCAAACCATTCAGCTTTTGCAATCCCATTAGATGCCTCTGGAGCAGACTTACCTTATTCTCACAGGGGGCTGGAACTTACTCAAACTGGAAACAAATCAATTTCCACAAGCACTTCTAGTTTGCAAACGCATGTGGATGCCTTTGGTCACCCTTACAGGGCGGATCTGTCATCACCTTGGCAACACCCAGAATTTGCTCAGGATAAGAAAAAAATAGCTGGTTCTACTAGTTCAAAGTTTTTGAGCTCACAAATGGAGAAAGGTGCCCATAATCAACCAACTGAATATAAATCTTGGCGTGCGCTGGGATTCTCCAATGGCAAAAAGAAGCCTTCTGGTTCTGGTAGTACAACTGGCCATTCGTCACATAACCTACTGGGCACTGTAAAGCCGCCTTCTGGAAAGGAACCATCTTATAGTGGCTCTTATCTTCACAGATGCAAGAAACCAGTTGACAATGGTAGTCCAAATTACTCAAAAGTTTCAGCAATCCAGAAAAAGCTTTCAGCAACGCAGAAAGTGAATCTTCCTTCTGGAGTAGATGCTTATATGTCTGGGTGGCCAAATTCTGCTTTATTTATGCCCGAACCATATCTCATTAATGATGTTTATAATTCACCTGATCCCTTGCTTCCCTTTATTCCAAAGGAGTTACCTGTCTCATGGGTCCAGGATCCTGCTAATGGTCAAAAGAGTGTGACTTCTGCAGGAAGCTTAACTGTCCCATCCAGTTCACCATTTGTCATTCCAAAGTATGTGGATGAGAATGAGATTATGCAGAAATTTGAACTTTTTAAACAGTTTGATATGGTGCAAGATCATTCAGACCATCACTATTCTTGCAAAGGTTCTTCAACAAAGCAGGTTCGTATATTAAAAGAGGTGCCTTATTTGTATTCCAGCAGGTGCATTTCTTTTCTTTATTTATAAACATTGTATGTGAGTACATGAGTTGGAATCATAGAGCAGCCACTTCGGGTAGGTTTAGAGGAATGATAGTGGATGGTTTGGTTTCCTTACATGTCTGTTACTTTCTTCTGACAGCCATCAAAGAGTTGGGCGAAGAAGATACAGGAAGAGTGGAGGATTCTCGAGAAAGATTTGCCAGGCAAGTTCTTTATGGTTGGTACATGTGGTAAATCCACTGTTTCACCAAATTTCCAGGCCATTCTTTTATGAATGCATCCTTATTCTTGTGTTTGTTGACAAACATTAAGGAAGTTTGAGTTGCTATGGCCCTGGGGTCTACTTGCACCCCCTGCCTCTCAATTTCTGCTATTTGCTCTTCTTGCCCAGCCTTCTACTGAATATTTCATCTTTTTTCTAGTAAGCTTTAGATTCTGACTTTCTTTGTCCTTTGTTTTCACTTCAACAGATACAATATTTGTCAGGGTTTATGAATCAAGGATGGACCTATTGACAGCAGTTATTATAGGAGCTGAGGGGACTCCCTACCATGATGGTCTCTTCTTTTTTGATGTTTTCTTTCCTTCTGGTTATCCAAATGTCCCACCGGTATGTAAATAAGCTTCTTGTAGTGTGCTTCTCTTTACCATTTAATACTTTCTCATAGTCCTAACAACTAGAGAACTACTTGTGACAGCATGTGCACTACCATTCTGGTGGTCTTCGAATCAACCCAAATTTGTATAACTGTGGAAAAGTGTGCTTGAGTCTTCTTAACACCTGGAGTGGTAGCCAGAATGAGAAGTGGATTCCTGGTGTATCAACCATGCTACAAGTTTTGGTATCTATACAGGGGCTTATTTTGAATGCCAAGCCCTACTTCAATGAACCTGGTTTTGCAAGAATGAGTGGGTCGGCAAATGGAGAGAAGAATTCACAGCAATACAATGAAAATACACTTATCCTGTCACTGAAAACAATGGTGTACACAATGAGGAGGCCGCCAAAGGTAAGATTCCTTTAGTCTCTTCTTTCTACAACTATTTGAGCTTGGTTTAACCATTTGCTATTCCATATGATAGATCAAATTAGAATTTCATCCAACACCAGTTGAGTGTGACATGTCTGTCCAATAATACTTGTTTGCAGAGATTTGAAACAAAAGATGCGATGGAAAGGTAACCTTAGGACCATTGCACCTAACAATTGTATATGACAACATACTGTGTGCATGAATTCTAGTTGCACCTAACAATTGTATATGACAACATACTGTGTGCATGAATTCTAGCTCACCAGTCATTTCTATGTCCTTATCACGTTTAATTATTAACAATTCAGTACAATGTCTACATGAATTTTAGCTCACCAGTCATTTCTATGTCCTTATCACGTTTAATTATTAACAATTCAGCACTTAGAAAAGTGAGAAGTCTTGAGAGATTAACTTTATTTTGAAAAGTTAATAATCCTAACTGGCTTGTTAAATATAGACTTGTGAGCTATTCTTCTTTGTTAATTTCAGCCTTAGCCCCAACACTGTAGCATTTTAAGTTCTTTCATATTTTCTGCATAAAAAGCCCTTCATTAGCAATATAAGTTTAATGACTTTGAGTGAATCTACGATGCAAAGATGATAGGTGGTGGCATGGTGCACTGTCTTTGGACTGGGCAATACTGCTTGCTTAGATCTCACTTTATAATCGGAACAAACAATGCAACCATTAGCTCTTTTTAGTCTCAAGAACTTGAAAAAGCCAACTAGGTGGTAAAACTTATGAAAAGAGTTTAATTATGAGTTTGAGTTAAGCTAGGGAAGGTAAATGTTGTATGAGATGTATTAGGTTGCAAGATGTAGTTAGTTTCCGTAGGGCAAGGCCAACTGGGGGGGGGGGGGGGGATGTCCTTGATCAGATCAAAGAAGTAATGGAGCACGTCTCCATGGCTAATAGAAATTGCTAGGAAGGCAAGGATAGCAGTTTTTAGGGGGAAAAAGGCTTCTCTACCACTAAGAGGATGCTAATCCATGTTCCCAAGAACAACCTAGGGAGGAGTTCTATACAAGAATACATGGCATCAAGTAGAGTGGCCTCCTGGGGCGATGGCGCATCTACATAATTTCAAGTCAGACACAGATATGGATGAGGTCAAGTTTAATGTGAGGATATGTTGTGTGTGCCAATGAGAAAAGGTGGAAAACCAACAACTTCGGGATTTGTTGGAGTCGTTGCCTATATTGAATCGCTCGTAATGGTATTTCTCTAGTCATTGCCTATACTCCTAGATGAGGTGTAGGTTTCTTACAACTTCCAAAAGAATGTGTCTATGAGAAGTACTTTTGAGGTTGTGATCAAGCAAAAGCCACTCACGCCATACACTTTCTTCTTCTTCTTTCTCTCTCTCTCTCTCTCTTAGATCCTGGGAGCTTACAGCTTATCATATGGCGAAGCCTTGGAAGGATTAGGCTAACATGACATGCTCTTATCTTGAAAAGGTTGGAAGAAGGATGAAGAAATGTGCAGGTAAGAAGCAAAAATGGAGTATAAAGTCAGTGACATGGTGGTGGTCTTGTTTCTTCCTCAATAATTCAACAACTCAAGAAGCTGCAGAAAACAGTTAATACACAAGTATGAAGTCCCATTCTAGGTTATGGGCTTGGTAGGGAAGACATAGATGTAGAAGACCAGGCTAGAGTGACTCTTAAAGGGCATCTTCAGTTGTGACTAGGTCATTTTACAAGATTGTTGAGGTGATATTAGTTGATTGAGTTGTGTGAAGGAGAGGGGTACCACCTAGCACACTACCTGATAAACCCTGTAGCATTACAAAGGATGAACAAGCGACAAGGATGATGTCAGGATAAATGGGGGAGATTGTTAGAACCTACCTGACACGCAATGTTCTACAGGCTAAGAACAAATTTAGGAGGTTAAAAGAGGATATTGAAATATCTAAGACGCTTGCAGAGATCTATGGGTTTTTATGAGAAAATATTTGATTTGTAAATATCTGGGCAGTTTCTTGTAAAAATATTATATAAGGACGTGGGAGTATTTTACAGGATAGATTGTAGATGTTGATTGGTTTTGATATTTACCACCCATTGAGGATGTCAAATGCCTATAAGTGGGTGAGTCCCAAGAAGCAGAAAAGTGCAAATTCTCTTGCATAGAACAATACAAGTCTTTCATTCACTCGAATTTCATTCCTCAGTCGTTATTTTGCTTGGCTTTGGTTGTAAGGCTGATTTGGCATTCACCAAGAGAGTGTTGAAAAGCCAAGTGCTGGCATGGTTTTGCTTGGAAGGTCCAAGGCCGTGACTACTTGCTAACTTTGAAATTTATGACTCAGCTAAACGTAATACCAGAAAATAATTTTTTAAATAACACCCCATATTTTTATTGACTACTTAACGAATGAACTTAAAATGAGGGGATCAGAAGTAAGAGATTGTAATAGAAAACTAAAAAAGAGGGGAGGAATGGATATGGAGGATATACTTTATTAGATGACTCCTGCCAAGGATTTCAGTAAATCTCTATTGTGAAAAACCATAAGAATAACCAGAAGATGCAACCAAGAGTACTGTGAAAGGACTGTCTGATCTACAATATTTTGGTGGTTGTAACATAATTTTATGTCATAATTATAGAGAATGTTCATGTCACAAAATAGTTACAGCTATTTTGAAGTCATTACATAATTTGTGTATTCAATGGGATTATGGCTTGTGATTGTTGTTGTACAGAATTTGTGTATTATGGTTTCTATAGAAGATACATTAATTGAATGGCTGAAAGAAACATTCGGGTTTTGTTGTTGTTTTGGGTGGGGCGAGAGAATTATATAGATATGATTGGGTGAAAGAGAGGATATCTGTTAAAAATGGATTTGACATACAGGTAGCATGAGGACTTGAGACATAAGTACAAAGGGGCGTATATCAACAAAAATTAGAGCACACCACAACCAGAATACACCTCATTTAAACAAATTAGTGTCATAGATAATCTGTTTACTACACATGCGTGGACACACATACTTATTATAATACACAAGTGTAGTAAAGATGGACAGGAACATGAGTAGAGAAATGAGAGCTTGTGAGACCTAGATGGCAACAGGGCCCCCTTCTGGTGGGGTTGCGGACATGAGTAGAGAAATGAGTGCTTTCGGGACCTAGATGGCAGCAGCAGGGGTCCTGGGGTTTAGGGACATGAGTAGAGAAATGAGACCTTGTCTGACCTAGATGGCAACAGGGGCCGGGGGCGGTGAGGGGCAATGTCATGAATGCTTGGGGTTGACATAAAAGGGGAAGAACAAGAAGAGGGATAGGGAGGGGTTTATAAATACTTGAACATTAGAATATTCCTTCAGGTTGATGCATGATAAATATTTACATTAAGTTATTGATAGACAAAGATCATGTCTCACATTGTAAATTATTTTCCTTGAACTTCTAATGTGTCTCATGTGTATTAGCAATTGGCTTGTCCCTCTACTTGTGTTTGATTCTTGGACGATTAACAAAATAAAAGCAAACTTCAGCGTGTGCCCTTTGACACGTTAGAAATTTTCCTTGTTTATTTGGTAGGGGCATTTGACATTTTCATGTGTCAGGTCCTGAAATGATGCACTGTCACTGGTTAATACAAATGTCAGGTCCTGGCACTTGACATTTTCCTTGTTTATTTGTTCTTTTTAATCAAGCAAAAAAAAAAAACTGCATGAGTCAATGCAACATGTCCATCTGTATAGCATTTCTTAGAATTAGTGTGGGGATTTTTCATACGTATATGGAGAATCCCATCTTTTCAAACTGTATTTGGATGCAGCATTTTGAGGATTTTGTTTTCGGACATTTCTACAAGCGTGCTCAAGATATTTTGGTGGCATGCAAAGCCTATAAGGATGGAGCTCAAGTTGGTTGTCTTGCTAAAGGTGGGGTTCAGGATCTCGATGCAGGTGACAAGAGCTGTTCGCAGCATTTCAAAGATACTTTGGCCGACTATATCACTGTGCTTGTGCAAACATTTTCACAAATTGGGGCCAAGGACTGTGAGAAGTTCCTTTCCCTTGCGGAGAAAGGAAATGGTCGAGCACCCTCTGTGCCCAAGGCTCCAAACTATTTTGATCCTCTTGACTAGCGATTTTGAGATGCTGGCAATGCATTATGCATGTAAGACATATATAGGCAAATCATATTTAATTTTCGTTCCGTATAGTTTAGACTTAAGTTGTGGAGCCCTGTTGTATATAGCTGTTTATATGGATATGATGGTTTAAAGTTTTTATTTAATTATGGTTAGTGGTCAGTAAGGTGGAAGCTGATATGGGATTGTGGCTTTAACTACAGCTGGGTCTTGTTACTCTTATGGTTACATTTTTAACCATACAAGCAGACAATTATCGAACTTTTCCTGTCATTTAATTAGGCAGTATATATCTGTGATTTTAATCAACTATGGTTTCTTATGGGTAGCCAGTAGTGGTGGGGGTCTAATCTAGGACATTGGTTTGGGACGATGACAGTTAAAGCCTATTGTGGTATCTCAGGACAATCCCTACATAGGTCCCAGGAAGATGAACTAGAAAATGTGATTTTAGCAGCATTTCTTTTTATATTTATTATGTATCAATTTATTTTATAAAAATAAATCTCTGTTTGATCACAGTTCAACTTTCGTCGAGAAAATATAAAGTATTAACGGTAATATTATGTCGACGTGCTAGTGTGTTATCACAACCCAACCCAATAATGACATGATGATGATGATGATGTTATGTGTTAATGATTTTAATACATGACGCCCCATTATTGGGTTGGGTTGGGTTGGGTTGTATTATCAGGACTATATGATTGACTGTATTTTCTCTTCCATTTATGCATGTTCTTGTATTGATACACTCTTTTCTTATACCCATTAAGAAAGCCTTTATATTAGGCACATCGACCGAACCAACTGCTACATCACGTTATGATAGTTGATTTACATTGCTAACATTTTGTATCCAGTAATTTATTTTTGAATTTTATTAAATAGTAATATATATTTTAAAGTAAAAATATTATTCAAACCCATTTTATTGATATCTTATTTATTTAATTACATCGGAGCCGGCCTTTCGATGCAATTGGAGAGGAATGATTATTGGGGTGGTTGTTTGTTTTCTTCGCTGTCGGGAAGGAAGCTTCCAAGACTTTCTTGGCATTGACGCCTTCATAACGCTCTATATAATAATAATAATAATAATAATAATAATAATTATATATACTAAGTCAAGCCCAATCCCAGGGCCGTGACGGTTACGTTCAACCATTAGATCTTTCCAAAGCAGAAAAAACAAGAAGATGGGCCGATTATTAGAAACACAAATTGAGTTAAAATCAAGCTGCCAACTCCAAAACTACTATTACCAATTATGTCGGGATGTTCATTTAATTACTACTACGATCTCCATTAGCACCCAAAAGAGTTTGCTCTTCTTCCTAATCTAGTTAATCTGTGAGGTGGTAGCTAGCATATAATTGAGTTGTGTTGTAGTGCCACTTTAACATGATGGATGCATACATGCTAGAAGACCAAGTCCAAGCACAGGTCGGTCGATTGCTTGATTTCTTCTAGTGGAGCCGGCGATGACTTCTATGAAAGAGAAAGTCCATCCACGGTGTACAAAAACGTAACCCAAAAACCAAGTTGTGGAGTCACCAATCATCGACATGGTGGACTTGGCCTGAAGATAAAAGGAACTGACATTAGAATAGATACCCTATTCTTCTCTTGTTTGCTTTCATTCAGAGTCAATATGGTTGGAGCAATGAATCAACTGACATGGTGGCTAATCCTTTGTTTCTTGATCCTGCTCCTCTCCAGCATCGTTTCTCCTACTACTTCAGTTTCCTACTCCGATCACTGCGCTTCAATCGTGCCAGAATCAACCCCAACCGATCCTGATAACACCTTCTACTCGCATCTCCAAACGTTGGCAACTCACTACCATGGCGGCGACAGAATTCTTGGCGAGAACTCATCCTATTCCGGCTTCAAATATGCCTCATTTCGGCCAACCCAAAACATCTATAAGACCAAAGCCAATGGCGTTTACTTGCTTCACGCCAACTTGCTCTTTCGATCATCGAATCTGGTTTATGTTCCTAGAAGGAATTCGACGAGTGCGCGCCAATCTTATGATTCCAGCAATTCTGCATGGCATAATCCGCTGAGGTTCATCTTAAGAGGGTTCTGGTCCGAGAAGACTGGGAAACTCTGCATGGTCGGCTCGGCTTCTTGGTATTCGACTGAAGGTAAACTTGTCAATCTTGAAGCAGTTCTTAAGCTTAGCAATCCACTGAATTTGACTCTTGATACTAGTTTGGTTACTGGAAGATTGGAGAGCTTGAGTCCTACTAACGATCCCAGTTACTTTGAGCCAATTTCTCTACTCGCAGTTTCTTCATCCAAAAATTACAGCTACAGGTTAGTCATGGAGGAAATTGGCAGGGGCTTTCCTGGTGGGATTGATGTCCCAAAAACCCAATCACTTGGCTGGCAACCAGGGCGGACCTGTTCAAGCCTATGGCGGCTAAATCTTGACTTGAACTATGCGAATGAGTCGTCTTCTCGGAACTGTACACCTCTTGGTCAGGATATTGACTATTTGCCTCAAATAATGTACTTGAGAAGCATTCAGTGTTCCGAGGATGAACACAAGGCTCGGTTCTTGGTAGGATTTGGAAAGGATGGCTATGCTGGGTATTACCGATCTCCTTTTGATCCCAACACAACGCTCGTGGCAGAAGCATCATGGGACGAAAACAAGAACCAGATGCGTGTTGTGGGTTGCCGAATCTTGTACTCAAGTGATGCTCTGGGAAACGCTCGTGTTGGTGACTGTTCAACCAGATTGAGCTTCGGGTTTCGTGCCTTCCAGACTATCAGAATCAGGAGCACACTTGTTGGCCAAATTTGGACCAACAAGGCTGCTAACGAGTCGGGGTACTTCAAGAGGATCGAGTTTGGAAGTTCTGTTGATAGGATGGTGAGGGCTTCGAGGTTGAGATACGAGTACACGGAAATTGAGAGAGCCCGGAAGTCATGCCCGACGAAGAAGCCTGCCAAGAGAAAGGGGCGGAGATATCCAAAGGGGGATTCTTATGATATGAAGTTTGACATGTCGGTAATGGAATCCACTAGGAAAGTTGTTGCCTGGGGGAATGCAGTTCCTGTCTCTGTGGGTAATAAGAGTTATGAGGCATATGGCAGCTGGTACTACTCGAGATCAACAAATGTAATTCCTGAAGCTGGGGAGAAGAAAAGTGCTAGAGGTCCAGTAAACATCAGCTACACAATAAGCATCCAAGCGTATGCATCAAGTTATAGGATTTATTCAACTAATTCATCAATATCAGGTTACGAGGCTCCTTCTACTAATTCATCATTCATACCCCGATATGGCGTCAGGCAAATTTCGGCTGAAGGGGTGTACAACGATGAAACAGGACAGCTTTGTATGGTTGGTTGCAGACAGCTTGGTCCAGACCTTAGGAAACTAACCAATGTTTCCATGGACTGTGACATTCTTCTCAACTTCCAGTTCGCGCCACTAAATGCCAAGAGTGGGAATACTATTAAGGGAAGCATTGAGAGCACGCGGGAGAAGAATGACTCTCTGTTCTTTGAGAAATTGACCTTGTCTTCAAACGCTTACTATACCTCAACAGCCAAGCAGGCAGTTACCCGTATTGATCTAGAGATTGTCTTGGCTTTGATCTCCAACACACTGAAATGTGTCTTTGTGGGATTACAACTCTGGTATGTGAAGAAGAATCCTAATGTGCTTCCCTCCATGTCCCTTATCATGCTTGTGATCCTCACCTTGGGGCAAATGATCCCTCTGGTTCTCAACTTTGAAGCTCTCTTTATTGGGAACAGAAATCGGCAGAATGCTCTGCTCTGGAGCGGTGGAGGGCTTGAAGTGAACGAGGTGATCATAAGAGTGGTCACAATGGTAGCTTTCTTGCTGCAGTTCCGGCTTCTCCAACTGTCATGGTTTGCGCGTTTGGGAGAGGGAAACCAAAAGGGCTCGTGGGTGGCCGAGAAGAAGGTTTTGTTTGTTTCTCTACCATTCTACATTGCCGGGGTACTCATCGCCTTGATGATGAAGTCGGGTAAGAACAACGTTGGCTATGGCCAGGTAGTGGCTGTATCGTATCAGTATCCTCCCTCTTCTTCTGCTTCTAATTACCAGGGCTCTGTGGCTCATGTCTGGGGGGCCTTAATCTCTTATGCTGGTCTGGTCCTCGACGCATTCCTTCTCCCTCAAATCCTACTCAACATAATCCAAATTTCAGAGGCAAAAGTCCTCTCTCACTCATTCTACATCGGAACCACCCTGATTCGCCTGCTGCCACATGCATATGATCTCTTCAGGGGCCACTTCGGAGGGTTCTACTTCTACGCAGATCCTAGTGCAGACTTCTACTCCACCACTTGGGATGTCATTATCTCCTGTGGAGGAGCTCTGTCTGCAGCCATCATCTACTTGCAGCAGCGGTTCGGCAGCCGCTGTTTCCTTCCCCGGCGATTTAGAGCGGCTCAAATGTATGAGAAGGTGCCGGTTGTAGCAAGCAATGAGTGAGTGTGAGTGTGAGTGTGAGATTGAGATGCTCCAACAGAGGAGAAATAAAGCTGCTGCTTAGTGTCGTGCTCTTTTAAGTATTGTGGTCCCATATGTAAGCCCTCTTCTAAGCTCTCTTATCTCCTGAACAAGAAGAAAATTAAGTCTCTCTCTTTTTGCTGTCCTTCCCATATTTTCTCTTCTCTGTTGGGAAAGGGGTTTCCTAGGTCAAGGTGAGTCACTAAATATGCTAAACATCTAGATAATATGTGATTCCGTATCTAAATAATACACGTGTTTCTTGTAACAAATTGTCACTTGTCAATGTAACACCCTCCCCTCCCCCCCTCTCTGGCTAATAAGGCATATGCCCTAAATTCTAAAACTAAAAAAAAATACTCAGAGCTATGTCTTATTCGTTATTTTCCTCTTTTACTTGTTCTCTAAAATCTAAATACTAACTTAGTGGTCGGAGATTATTTCGAGAAACAAAAACCCCTTACTTATAGGAGTTAGCATGTGGTGTCTCAAATCTCAATTTCTAGTAATATCACTTTTTGATATTTTAAAAATATCAATAAAAATGACAAAATGTCAAGTATTTCATTTTCTGTATTTATTTCAGTACTTTTACGAACCTCCAATTAAAGTCATCAAACACAAAACCTAAAACCCTAGTCCAATTCTTTTTAGTTGGCTAATTAATTACCTTTTAGTTGATTAATTATATTTTAGAAGGTAAGATCTGTAAATTCATGAAATATGTATATCTATTGACTAAATCAAGATTGGTTACTCGATTGATGATTTATCAAAGATACACAAGAAAATGTTACACAAAATAGGAAATAATTTATCACAATAATATTAAGTTTAAACTCAATTTTAATATTCATTAAGTTAACAATATTTCTTCAAGAAATTAACACCCCTCTAGGATACTGTCGACGTTCAATTTCGGCCGACCGTGATTCGTTTTGGGCCGCGGTGAGTCAATCCAAAAATACCGAGAAGGAAGGGAACCCCCCCCAAAATTCCAAGCGTGTACACCAGAATCTTTTACGTGGTTCGGCCAGAACGATGCCTAGTCCACGGTCGCCGTCTGATTATTCTCTCAGAGTGGCGGTATCTGATTATTCTTTTCGTCCTTGCCCCTCATGGTCTCTTTGATTCTCATTTATATTGAGGGACTTTTACAATTTAGATAATATATAAAAATACAGTGATTGTATAATGGGGGACAAACAATTCTTATCGCCTTCACAAGACCGGGAGTGAGATCCTCATTACGAGGGGCATGGGCTGTTACAGATAAAGTGATTGGACCCTACCTCTGACTTCTCAGCAACTTTGCCACTCATGCGAACTGGAGGTTTTAGGCCAGCGACTTGGATGGGCCAACGATCTGGAGGATATTTCAGGAGCTCGTTAGTCGATTGCTTGGAGCTCGTTGGGGGATTACCGGAAGCTCGCCATATGCTCGCTTTACGAGTTCCGGATCTTTGGTGGAGGCTGGACTTTCCTTGACGAGGTCGTCCGGGCCTTCTTGGCCTTAGGTGATTGGGCCGATCTATCGGACCGAGTCTGGCCCATGCGAGGTGATACGGGAAATACATATAACAGGTACTATGCTCAAAGTAGAAAGATTCTCAACTCTAAGTATGTTCACAATCCGAATAAAGACTTATTATTAGCACGTAATTTTGGACTTAGAACATACGATGATCATGGCACATACCGATCAAAGACTTGATTGTTGTCATTTTTGTAACATTTTTTCACAAATTATTAACCACTTTTCAAAAACCCTTTTTATGCATATATAGAAAACTGTGTACATTTACAATCTTATATTATGATTTTGTTAGTTTACTTGAAAATCAATTAAGATTCATAATGTTAAGATTAAATAAAAATCTAATTATAAAAAACTTTCGACGATGGATCGGTTTCATAGTTTATTGAAGAATAAAATTTAAACCAAATCGCTTTTAAGGGATTTTTAGAATCATTAAATCACTATTTTTGTAAAATTACAATTTAATGATTTAAACCGATTTGATTTAATTAATTTAAAAGATTTTATGTTTTCTTGCTGACCCCTAATTGGGCCTGCAACTCTAGAGTCCAGCCCAACAAGGGCACCACGGGGGAGATTCCTAGCACGGATCTCTCTGGAAGAACCCTGAAAGCCGCTAAACCCTAGAACTCTCCCATATATGGGCGCCTATATATCTGTTCCAGTCAGTAAGCTCCTTCGACTCTTGTGTTATTGAGAGTGCGAGAAGATGGCAGGCTCGCCTGCTGCGATGGCGGCGTCGAGACTATTGATAAACCAAAGCAAGGCTTCGCTTCCGCACCTGATCCGCGGCAGCCTCCTCCGGCACGGCGCCGCAGCCGTTGCCGAGGCTGTAAAAGTCACTGCCTCTGCCTCCGAAGTGCGGTCGCTTGAGAATCCGAGCAGAGCTGCGGAAGCGTTGATTCAACCTCCATTTGGTCTTGCAGCTGAGCCTTGGGTAAAGCAGTCCAAGATTGAGGTCCGTGGCCGTCCGCTCAACGTCGACGACGACGAAGACGTCAACTCTGATGACTACTATGAGGAGGATATGGTAGATTCCGACGAGGACCTCAAGGATTTCGAAAACCCGTGGACTTCGGATGAGGACTCTGATTCTGATGACGGAGACGATCGCCGTTCCAGGAATTAAGTACCATATCCTCATACTTATCGTCTTCAGATAGAGTAAACCGTCGTTTCTCGTTGACAAGTGATAATCTGCGAATTTCTATGTTTGAATGTGATCCCGTGACAGAATGAGCTTCGCTTTATGCCATTAGTCTATCCTTTTTCTTTCCATCCGATTTGCTCTTTTCCTTGTACCCTCGTCCAAATTGGATAATTTCAATTTTATTGTTACACACGAGAAGTAATTCCACCGATGGTTGGTTGCGAAGAATTGAGGAAAGATCGGAAATTGTAATGACTTTAAACGAAGAACAGATACAAATTAACAACCAAAGCTAGATTGAGTATTAATCAAATCTGCGTATATCCTCGCCTCAATGCTCAATCTTAAATCCCATTTGATTTTCTGTCATTACCGGTCGCTTTGGGTTGGAGGGATGATTTGGTTAATCGATTATTAACCTACTGATTGGCACAAAGTATTAAGTCTTAAAAAACTAAAGTAAATGACTTAGGTACCATTTCTTAAAATGAGTGGAGTGAGATAAAGATTGTTACTCGATATTGTATTAAAATAATTTATTTATTAGATTTAAAATAATTTATTTGAAGGAGTGGAAGAGATTAATTTATGTAAAAAATTTAAGATAAAAGTTATATAATTTTTTTTAAAAAAAATTAATAAATATAATAAAAAATATTTTTGTTTGAAATGTTTTTTATATTTTATTTATATCTTATTTTTTATATATAAATGAATCAGTGTTTTAAGACGTACTAAGCGCTAGTCGGACATCAGGTTGGGACTTAACGCCTTACCGGAACATAAAAAAATTATTTAAATGAAATTTATATTATCTCAAACACACACACATATATATAAACAAATCATATATAGATATAAATCTATCTTTATTTATATATATAAAGTTATTAGCAAATTCTCGACTCTTATCAGAGCCTAGTAAGGTGACTACTACCATCGTCCACTACAGTGTAATGCCCAAACTGACCCATGCTAATTGGCCATCGTCACCATTGTTTTGTCGTCGTTCCATCATCGTCTCCTTCTTGTAGCACTGTCAAATCCGGTTGTTAGATGTTAGATCCATCCATCTGGTCTTGGATGGAGATGGAGTCGAGCAACAAACAAGCTCAAATCACGATCACGAGATGAGAGGATATAAGAGAGAGGGGAAAAGGGAAAAATCGGGCACAAAAAACACGTATGGGAGGCGTCATCTTAGCTGCATTGGTTACCTAAGCGCTGCTTGGGCCTGATTAATTAGGTTCGACACCTAAGGAGGCGACTTGAAGGTATTCGTGGCAATCGCCTTTTAGAACACTAAAATGAACACAAAAGATTTATATGAAAAGTCCAACTGAACAAATTATGGGTAGAAAAATTAAAATATTAGTACCATAATTTTAGAGTATTGGATATCTATTTATAAATTTATTATTCATCTATAAATATAAAAAAGACGAGTCACAAATAAGATAAATTTTGATGAACTACAAAAAAAAAAATTAAATTATAGATATATTACAATCAAATTTAGCATCTCAGTTACAATTAAATTTAAATTTTGAGTTACAATTATTATATTTATTAATTATAAAATTTATTCATTGCAAAACCTAAAACGACAAGTGGGGCAAGTAAGATAGTCTTTGTCCTCCTGCTCCATCTCTACAGACCACCAAGAAAGAATGCATTGCGGATGAAATAAGTGACCACAAATTGGAAGAGACCTACAACTCTCACTCTGCCCAAAATCTTCTAGACATACTGCGCAACTGTTGAAATTCAATTTGCTTTCATATTCCTTATAAACGATAGCCAATGTCACGTATACTTCCCACTTCTTCATCCGTAGATTCTCACCACTGCTTGATCTTCTTCTCTCTTGACCTCGAACCCCAAGCCTTCCTTCCTCGGCTTCGAGATCGACCAATATTGTCTCCTCTTCTTCTGGGCGTCTGCGACAGAATTCGAACAACACGACACAACTTGAAATAAGGAATCCGAGAATGATTAGAACCAAAGCTGATGTTTGAGATATCGACCATGGATTATCATGGCTTTCATGGGCATTAAGAGAGTAAGACGGGGAATGTGAAGACGAATAAGGATCCATAATTTGATCATTTACTTGTATTAAAGAGTAGTATTGCTAGTCTTGATGTATGGCATCCTATATATATAATGGGGATGTGGATCCCAAGTCAGTGGTGTTTTGGATTTGTATTGTTTTCCTAATAGAAATTGGATTAGTTGCCTTCTATACTAATTTAGTAGGATAAGAATCCAATTCAAACAAAAGAGCTTGATGTTAGTTATAAAATCATTTATTATTTAATAATAAATATATTATATTTTATATTATTTTATTAATTATTATTAAAATTATATTTTACCATCAATGATATGTTGGTAACCTCAACATATAATGGGTATTGGCTTCCAATCCATAGTAATTTTGGATTTGTATCCTTTTCCTATCATCATAAGTAGGAATGAGTGTCTTTTTTATTGTTGTATTGTATTATGTTCTTTTATATTATACTATGAAAAAGGGTTAATCTTAAAAATAATATAATTATTGGACTTCTATGGTATGGCATTGCATATGTATTTTAGATTCTTTTGTATCCTACTATTTATATGTATATGTATTTTATCTCTAAAAATGATGAATATATTACATTAATTTTAAGTATATGTATCCATATGTTACATTAAATTATATCATGAATATTATAAATTACAATTACATTTAATTAAGCATAACTATTAAATATATTTCTACTATTATACAAATATATTAGAAATTGCTTAATAATTATTTTAATTAAATTTCAAAAAAATTAGAAAATAATATTTAACAAAAGAATAAGATATAATTAAAGATAAATAACCAGGTTCTAGTTGTTTGTTGTTTTATAATTAATATCAACGTTAAGCTATAAAATGTGTCATTATAAATTAATATAACATTGAAAACACCATAAAATATGATATGTACCTTAAAGCGATAATTCCACAAAACATAATACACAAAATCAAAATCATAAAGAGAAAACCACGAAACATGCCTAGGGCAACAGACCCTAAGGAGTCATCACACTTGTCATTTAAGCCTCATATGATATTTTTCTTATCATATTAAGATAGCATTTGTTAAAATTAATAAGATAAATTTGTATTAAAATAAGGTTAAAATATTTTTCGAATCAAGATATATAATAGTCAATATAAGGTTGGAAAACATTATAAATTTTTTATCAAACTATTTATTAATTTTTTTGAAATATATTAGAGGACACATGGGTAATTTTTTCTTATTTGTAATGATCAAGATAAATTTATCTAGAGGGAGAAGATAAATTTATCTGAAAAAATTCAGATAAGAAGTCACGTGACTTCTTTTCAAGTGTTGCCTAATAAATTTAACAAATCTAATAAAAAAGACTTTTGTCTTGAATGATTTTTATATCTTATTTTTTTCAATCTATATATTAATTAATAAATATTACTTAAATAAGAGAGATAATAATTTCAAATAATTTATTTCCGTATCAAATAAAATATAACATTATATAATCTAAACATTTTAACGTCATCTTATGGTCCAACTTATATTTTTTTCTATATAATTTTACATTTTTTTATGATATCATTATGATTTTTTCTTATTCTAATTACATCACTAAATCTATATTTTTGAATTAATTTAACTCTTATAATTTGACATTTTTTCAGTGTAGGAATCGAACTTTTCATTGTTTCTATTATACTTTTGGATTTGTATTTTTAAGTCAAATTAACTATTGTATTTTGACCCAAACAAAGTGTGACGTGCTTTTTATTGTCTTATTTTATTTATTTTTTTTATACATAAAAGTACAAAAATTATTAAATTAACTTAAAAATGTAGAATTATGAGTGTTATCGATAGGGCTGAGCATAAATTCGGTTTAACCGATTAAACCAAACCGAACGGACTGGTTCGATCGGTTCGGTTCTGTTAGCCAATATGAGCGGTTCGGGTTCGATTAATATTTTATAAAGATTTCGGTTAAACGGTTCGGTTCGGATATTTAGATAAAAATGCCCACAAAACCCGAACCGACCGACTCGGCTGGCGGCACAACCTCACTACCAAGTTCATGTTCTGTGACCATTGCCTTTCTTCTCGTTTCTTCTTCGTTCTTGCGCAGGCGCAGCATACCCGAGAGACTGACTCACTCGAGTCACCCCCCCACCCGTCGTCAACCTTTATCTCGTCTTCGACTCGTCGGCTTCTCCCTCACCCAGCCCTCCTGCACCCGATAACCCGAGACCCAGCCCCCCTCCACCCGTGGTCGAAGCATCGACCCTAGCCCCAGGTCATCGGTGGCTAACCCTCACCTCGTCGTCGCCTTCAGACCCAAACGCCTTCACCGTCGACGACGACTTCTCCCCCACCCAACACCCAGCCCCCCTGCACCTGATAGTCCGAGACCCAGCCCACCCCCCACCCCGTCGAACGCGACAGCAAACCCTAAGCCATTTCACCCTCCTCATTTCACCATTAACGATCTTGCGGGTATCATCGTCATCGATTTGAGAAGGTAATACAATTTCGGCAACTTAATCGTCGTGTGGTTTTGATTGTCATGTTCGATCTGGTTGGTTTCCCTTGCTGTTTGTGTAATCTTTCAATGCGCTTTGATAATTCGTTGTTTAACTTGTTTCTGTTTTGTGATTTGGTTCGTTGCTTACTTGTTATTGTTTTGTGTTTTGTGATTTGGTTCTGTTTCAGTGTTTTGTGATTTGCTGTTTGTTTAACCTATAGATACCTTCGATGTTTCTATTGGCTTTCTTCCATGATTTACTGTTTGATTTGCTGTTGCTGTTTTGTTTAACTTTGAGCAATTAAATTTTCCTTAGCGTATGCTCTATGGAAAAGGAATTTGAATTTGGTTTGTTAGTGTAGTAAGAACTCAATAATCCACTGTAATTGTCATGAGTCAAAATAAAAAATCATCCCATGTTTTCTGTTTTGTTAGTTTTTAATGTTTGCTGTTGCTGATAATAGGGGGTTAGGACCTTCGAAATCAAGATGTATTTGGAATTGACTTGGAGGTAAATTAAATTAATATATCAGGATGTCAAGGAATTGAATCAAGATGTATTCGGTTAAATCTTTGGGCTGTTTTCGGTTTAATTTTTGGTTCGGTAAGTTTAAAGGTCAAATCGGTTAATTCGGTTCGGTTTTTGGGCTATTTTTCCGGTTTGGTTAGTTCAAAGTTCAAATCGGTTATTTCGGTTTCGGTTATTTCGGTTAGTGTATCAAGTCGGTTTGGTTATTTTCAATGGGGCAGTTCGGTTCGGTTCGGTTATAATCGAATGCACACCCCTAGGAGTACTTATCGAAATAATAAAAAATTTAGATTGTCATATGAAAAAAAAATTTAAGGTATAAAAATTAAATTAATGTAAAAACTAAGTTCGTGTGTAATTAAAATAATAAAAATTTGGAATGATTAGGTAAAAAAAAAAAAAGGTGAAACTATTAGAAATAAAATATAAATTTGGCCGTTATCCGTAATTCATGGGACGTACTACTAATTTATCTGTTTAATTTGAAGCTTGAGACCGGCAGCATTTTAGCAAGCAAAGGCAGGGTGGAGTGGCTGGTTTGTTGATTTGGGTCTGTGTCGCTCCCTTCTGAAATCTGGGAAAACCCTAATATTTACTGTTCTTCTCTATTTCTTTTATTATTTTCATTCTCTTCTTCATTGGCCCCCCTTTTGTTCGTTTTCTAGATTCTACATACGGAACTGATCGAACCAGTCGCGGGAGGTCCAGCCCGGGTTTAAACTTTCGAATCAATTCAATGGCTTCTCATCCCCATCTCGACGACGTAAGCGTGCCGATTAAGTGTTGCCGTTTCATGAACGCATTATTTTGAATCTAGGGTTTCAGAGGACCTTTTTTATTATTATTTTTTTTTCTGTTTTGGTTGTTATTTGTATTTGAATTTTAATGTTTTTGAGCAACACATGCAGGATGATGATTTTGGAGGCGATTTTCCGGGAATCAACGGTTCCAGGCGTTCAGGTTCGGAAATTAAGTCACACACACACGCACATAGAGGTATTACCTTTAGTGTATGGGATGCCATTGTGTTTTTGTTGATTCATCTATGTTATGCTGTGATTTTAGGCAATAAGAGAAGCTTTGGGGATCTTGAAGATGATGAGGACGATATATTTAGCTCCAAGAAGGTAATTTGTAGGTGTTGGTGGAAATAATGCCGTGGGCAGTTTAATCCCTGGGTGGGAGTAGTTGGTGTAGTGTCAAACGTCAATTTTGTTCATGTTATTGTCCACAGCTTGTTTACCGTGCAGTGTTTCTCATATTTTTTAATGTTAATTATTGTGGTGTTTACTAAAATGGAGTTAGATGCTTTGGCACTCATGGAAGTTGTTGATAGGACCAAAAGCAGTTGATATCCAGGAAGGATATGCTATTGTGGACAAGAATCAATTGCTGCATTAATTTTCCTTACTCTATAGAAGTTAACTACTAGAAAAAAGTAAGAAACATATGAACCTGGGGAAGTGAAGACTTGAGCTATTGTTTGTTGAGGTGTTTTACTGTTGTATTTATTTATCTTCTTCAGATACTTGCACTTCTATTTCATTTTGCATTTTAGTCATGAGATTGCCTTATTTTTAATATGTTACCTCATAACTTACTTTCTTGAACTATTCATATAAGCAGCATCTTAGGGTATCTTGATATTGTTGTAATTCCAGTCATATCTTGAAGTCTGTAAATGTAATCTGACAATTATTGCTTTCCTTTTTGATCTAGGGTAATGTAAAAGTAGAAGAAACTGCACCTGGTGTGGCAACTGGGATGATTTTGTCCCTTCGTGAGAGGTATTGTTGGAGATTGCTTCTTAGTCTATTTTTGAAATATGTTATCTTGCTTTTTTGTATCAAATATTTGTTTAACCCTTTAGCACTAACATACACATATTCTTTGTTTTATTTTTGCAGCCTTCAGACTTGCAAAGACAGCCTTGCAGCATGCCAAGTAAGAATTGATTTCTTTTGACATCAGCTGTTAGCTCATTATTGCTTTAATATGTCCCTAATAAGTTATTTTCACCTTCATAAATGATCACTGCATGGACAATGTTGAGGGCGGGGGAGAGGAAGTGCAATTGTCATTTATATGGATGCTTCTCACATAAGTTTAAGTAATTGTTATCTTCATGTAATGGGAGTTGAACCCTGCAGTTCTCTCAGTGAGGAATTAAGGAGGATGCCTTTAACATATCAAGGACTACTTATTTGACCTACAATCCTATTGATTTTGGTTTCAGACGGAGCTTGAAGCTGCAAAGTCTGAAATCCAAAGGTGGCGCTCTGCATTTCAGAACGAGTCCTTCATACCTGTGGGAAGTTCTCCTGGTTAGTCATTTCAGTTTGGAATGATTTAATAATTTGTCTTTGTGATTCTGTTTGCTCTGTGATTGTTGATTATCCTATTCTCCTTGTAGAACCTAAATTAGTAGTTAATTACCTTCAGAGCCTGAAATCTGCTGAGGAGTCATTGAGAGAGCAGGTTCGTTCTATTTTAAATCTTTTCTTAGGTTGGATGAGAAATTAAATAAACCAAGCAAGACTTCATACTCTGTTTCCTTGCATTCTATCAGCTAGAAAAAGGAAAAAAGAAGGAAGCTGCCTTCATTGTAACTTTTGCAAAGCGGGAGCAGGAGATAGCCGAATTGAAGGTGAGCGACTAGCTTTGCCCTTCAAATTTTATTATTGTTTCTTCTCTTCATGAATCTAACTTGATGTTCTGTCTTGTAGCAATTTAATTGGTTTTCTGATTGGCATGTGTTCTGTCAAGGCACACCAAATTTAAAAAAACACTGATGATGAATTCTCTAATAGAGACATAATGAATTAACGAGACTCTAGGTCTTTTATGGCAATCATATGGCCTTAATTCTTCTTGGTCATTCGGAAATCTGAGTTTTTAAGAGATTGACCCCCCCCCCCCCCCCCCCAAAAAAAAAAAAAAATCCCTTGGGTTGGCTTATGTTCTGATATATTGATCTGTGGAAGACTGGGAGGGGTCCATACCCTTTTAGTAGTATCTTTTATTCAATTTTTGTTGTGAGAAAAATAGCTTATTTTTCTTCATCTTCAATGTTATGGTTTTTTGGGTTTTAACATTGGTTGTTTCGGGCAGGCTTTTTGATTGATTGAATAGAGAAGTGTGACAAATGGAAATGTCTAGAGAGAAAGAGAGAGTGATAGGGCATAACTAAAAGAAGGGGGGGGGGGGGGGGGATCAAGTACTGTAGACAATATTTTAGAGAGAGAGGTCAGGAAGGGAGAGTCTGTTGGGGAGAGTCAAAGAGGATGGTATTTGTTGGTTCTGAAGTGCATTCTTTGCGTATGCATACTAGTATTTTGGGGGTGGGGAGTGAAGGTAAAGAAATCTCAAGGACAGGCCTGTAGTTTTTTGTTTCCTACCCCTTGGCTGTGTAGGGCTTTCTTAGTGCTCATCTTGTGAGGGGGGTTGGAGAGGGTTATTTTATGTGCGGTGCAGCCTGAACCTGGTTTTGCAAAGAGGCTGTTTTAACAACTTGAACCTTGGTCTTTCAGACACAAAGGTAAAAACTTACTCAAATGGGGGTGGGGGTGGGTTGAAAAATTTCTCAAGGATAGGCTTGTTATTTCATGTATTCGATTTATGATTGCCATGCTTGTTTTGAAACTTGAACATGGGGGTTTCCAATCTATATAGACAGTAAAGTGAACTCGTATTGTAGCTTAGAGTTAGTAATTTCCATTTTATTTAAAAATATTCATGAAATCCTTAGTGCTAATTGACCAATCATTTTTGTATTTTCCTCATCTAACTCTGAATTTTCAATTTTTAGTCTTCTGTACGAGATTTGAGAGCGCAACTCAAGCCACCATCAATGCAGGTGACAAATGCATACTAGTTTCTTGCACAATCATGCAACCCATTCTGTCTTGTTCTTTCTAATTTAGTTTAATGCTTTTGATTTTATCTACTCTTATCCAGAATTTGATCCTTTAATGTTGCTGATTACTTTTCTTTTAAGTGGTTTATTGGCACACTTTAGGAAGCCTTATTCTTCTTATTGTAGAAGACAATGTGGCATTTTAAGTTATTGATGTAAGAAAATTTTTGGCTTGGATCAGGATGCTGACAACTAGGCTGTGGGTAATTTTGTAAGCTGTGGAAAGCATCTAGGTTTTTGGATGCAGAAGGGCTAGTGTTGTGTTGTTTTTATGCATGTTATTGCGGTATTTTAGGAATTAGATTCTGGGATTCTTTCAACAATAGCGTTTTAAGGGTTTAGGGAAAATGGCAAATTGTGGGCTGTAACCCTTCTTGGCAACTCATTGGACTGCCCAAGTATCATGACATATGAGCTAAGGCCATTGCTTCAGCATCTGGAATGTAGTGTTAAATCTTCCAAGTCTTCTCGCATTTTCATGGACAGATGCAAGTAAAAAAGTTAGTCTGGGTTCATAGATTAAAGATTGGATTATGAAATATCAAAATGTTGACAGGAAAACCTATGAAAGTGGTGGATGTGATGATTAAGAGGGAAAAAAATATTACTGTTCCTCCAAGAGACCAGGTTGGATTGACAGCTAAAATGTTAACAAAATCTGGATATAAACTTAGGTATGTAGGGATGGATTGAGCAAATAGAGTAGAGATTATTTAGGATAAGACTTTGAAGGATGCGGATATGAAGAGAATAGGATAAGAGACTATGAATATTCAATATTGTTAGTACATATGTGCTGCAATTTGGATTAGGAGATGAGATAAAGACAATATTGGGAAGATTTAGAGGGGTTGATAATACGCGAAATACCTAGAGGAGAGATCATTATAAGAACAACTTAAATGGTCATGTGGATGGAGGAAGAGGTATAGTGATGTTCGTGCAGGCTTGAATTTGGAGAAAGAAATATGGAGGGTGAAGTTATTTTGGATTTTGGAATGGATGTGATCTCATTATAGCCAACACTAAGTTTAAGAAATGAACATCCGATCACATATAAAAAATGGCTTATCAACTACCCAAATAGTCTACTTAAGAGACTAGAGGACTACTTATGTTGTAAAGATTGTAAAGTTATACAGGGAGACTGCTTAACCATTCAACAAATGATGAAAAGTAAAATTGGTGGGACTTAAGAGGTGGAAAACAAACTATTTTTAAGGTAAAAGCATGGAAGAAGAGATTGGACAATAGCGTGAGAGGCAAACTGTGGACTGAAATGGCTATTTTTATTTAAAATACGACAAAAATGGTTTTAGGAGGGTCATCAAAACGAGGCTTGGTGGTAGCATGAAGAGGGATAAGAAAAAATCAAAACTAATAGAGCTCGCTATGAGACTCTACATAAATGTAGTAATGAAGAAAATCTAAAAAGCTATGGTTTGGTAAAAAAAAAAAAAAAAAGAAGTAAAAAAAGTAGTTTATGAAGGAAAGTCAGAAGTTTTTGAAAATTTACCCTAATGATTTGATGCAAAAGATGGGAAAAGAGATATATATAAACTAGTAAAAGCAAGAGAAGGAAAAACAAGGGATTTGAATAAAGTGGAATACATAAAAGATGAAAACCAAAAGGTACTAGTAAATGGGGGGGGGGGTAATCAAGGAGAGATGGAATGAGTATTGCTTGAAGTTAGCCAATGAAGGTGGAGAAACAAATTTCATGTTGGGGCATTTTAGTAACTCTGAAGAAGATATGAATTACATGTTCTATAACATATATGTCCAAGTGAAATAAAACAAACGTTGAAAAAGATGAAGAATAGCAAAGCAGTTTGACCAAATAATATCCTGATAAAAGCATGAAAATGCATAGTAGAAGAGGACATTTTTTTGGGTAACAAAATTATTCATTATGATCCTTAACAAAAAGGATGTCAGATGAGTGGTGGAAGAGCACTTTAGTTCCTATTTAGAAGAATAAATGAGATATACAAAGTTGTAGAAATTATAGAGGAATCACATTAATGAGCCCCAAGCCCCACTATTAAGCTGTAGGAGAGAGTGATTAAGCAAAGATTAAAAAAGAAGCCAAGGTGTCCAGAAACCAATTTGGTTTTATGCCTTGTAGGTCAACAATGAAGCTCTGTACTTGGAGAGGCACCTAATGGACAGGCATGAAGATAAACAAAATGATTTGTGGTGTTTATACATTTAGAAAAAAGTTTATGATTCCAGAAAAAGAAGAAATGAAGAAGCTTATGACAAAGTTTCTAGTGAAGTTTTATGGAGGAAATTATATCCCGTCTATTGCAAAATAAATAAATAAAAGTACTTTCCCTTTACCGTTTAGATTGGAGTTGAATGTGTTATGATATAATCTAGATTAAGTTTTGTAATTTTAATGTTATATTGCTGCCCCTTTTCTTCATTTTGAAATAGTGGTCAACTGGCTGTTCTCCAATTTTTGTTGTTTTCTGATACCTTGTGGTGTCTTTCTATCTATATGTGTTGGTGCCACTTATGCTTAAGTATCTCTCTTGCTCTTTTCTTTTGTCCATTTTTTTGGGTGTAAACTCAACAGGCAAGGAGATTGTTACTAGATCCAGCTATTCACGAAGAGTTTACACGTTTAAAGGTGCATGTCTTGTTGCCTATTCCTGATTAGAACTTGACTTTTTTAATTCTACTATCTAAGTTGTTTTGATTGATTGTATTCTAGTCTGTTTTACTTGTTTTTATATGTTTATCTATTTGTTTGAGATTTTCTCATCGTGTGCAGAAGTTAAGTAAGTCTTGGTTCCCAGATGGGTTATATTTAGGATGTCATATGGCATGGTAGGTAGTGGCTCATCTGGAGTCACTTTGGCTTCTGGGCTAATTGACATTGTGGATAGAAGGGAATAACATATTTATTACATATGTAATATAATGTTATATTATCTTTAGTTGTACCTTATCCTAAACATGTTAGAGTCGGTGATAAGGCATTCATATTTCATAATGCCAATTGATTTCTAAAAGTCACACTGACCATACAAATTTGTGCAAAAGAGAAATATGACAACATTTATGTTCAATGCACTTTTTAACACAACTATTTAGTGAGAGAATAATGAGGTAAAGTTCCAACACCATATTGATATGGAAAAGTTTCATGGGATGGTGGTGAATGAAGATAATTGATATGGCCGCATTCTATTATGTAGTTGATATTATGAAAACAACTTGTACAGCATGGAAACACGACTTTCATTTAATGTTACATATATACATAATTTTTTAAGTCCTGGATATATTTGTTAAATATTTGTCATATTGTCATTTTAGTACTTTAAATGGTAAAGAAAGTATGCATGAAGACCGGTCACCTGGAAGCACAGTACTTTGAGCTGCTGAAAATTCCACCTTTTATTTAGGGGTTCTAGTAACATATTTCGTGCCATCCTTTCCTTTCCTTTACTCGATGGTTTTACTAAGTTGGTTTGACCAGTAGTTTCTATTATACCAGTTAAAAAGGATATTTTTCAAAGCAATTCCTTTATCTCTCATGTACGGCAGTAAGTATAATGGGGTCAAATGACTTTCCAGTTCACTTTCACCCTTGTCCTATGTTTTGGGTTTACATGTTGGTGATGAAGCTTTTGTTGCTTTTCATGTTTTGTTTGTGTATTTAGATAGATGTATTCTAACGCAGTCAAATTTGTTTGTTTAATTGCTATTGCTATTCTCATCATGGCAGAATTTGGTGGAAGAGAAGGACAAGAAAATAAAGGAGCTGCAGGACAATGTTGCTGCTGTCAATTTTACGCCACAAAGTAAGATGGGTAAGATGCTAATGGCTAAATGCAGGACGCTGCAGGAGGAAAATGAGGAGATTGGAAACCAGGCTAATGAAGGAAAGGTACCATTTGTTGCATCTGCATAATATATCTTATTTATGTATAACGATGTTACAAGGTTGCAGAGTTTGAATGGATGAATTGTGTTAAAGGTTATTTACTGAAATACATTTATATGGAATCTGTTTGGCTTCTATGAGGAAATTGCGAGTGTAGTGGGTGTGATGTGACACCCAATTTTTGAGCAATATACTGAATGTTATGGTTTACTTATTTATGTTTTAGGGTCTAATTTCATTAATGTTTCCTCATCTCATTGTAGATAAATTTCCTTCTAGGTAAATGTGGGACACTTGTTAATGTTTTGCCTCTTGGATAGCATTAAGGATCTGCATTGTTTTCTCTTGCAGATTCACGAGTTGGGGATGAAACTTGCTCTGCAGAAATCCCAAAATGCAGAACTCAGGAGTCAATTTGAAGGTCAGTTGCTCATCACCTGTATCATGAGTCATAAATTGGGACATTTTTGACTGACTATACATTTTCTTTGTTTCTGCCTGTGGTTTCAAAAGCTTGGAACTGCTAATTTGATGGTCTATGAGGACACCGGCTGCAAACAATTTATTGGTTAAGCTTCTGTTGTTTACCTTTTTCCTTTTATATTTTTTTTTTTGGGGGGGGTGGGGGGTGGAGATTACTGTTTAGATATGTCAGCCTTAAGTGAAACACCCTCCACCCCAAACCCAAAAAGAAAAAAAAAAAAAAACTGTTTAAAATCAAATCAAGTGAAACAAAGATAAAAAAAAAAGAAAAAAGGACAGAAGTCTATGATTTGCACTCAACTGCACTGCCTTTATGATGGTTCCTCCTTTCGTTGGCTCAGAAAGCTCATAGGTCTTTGAAAGGTAAACAGACCTTAATTTGTGCACCCAGATCAAAACCTTATACTCTTTTATTTGCACAGATAGAAGGAATGGCCAAGACCAACCAAATTTGCTGGTGTAAGTCTGTGCATGTGAATGGGTACTGAACAATGGATAAGAGATCGAGAACTGCACCTTAAGCTTGTAGAATGATGATTCGTTCCTATTCTACTTGAGTCAGAAAATTCTACTTTTAACTGTTGTGTTTAATGTGGAAAGAAACTGAAGTCCATAAGAACGGGTTATACTTGAACTGAAGTCTAAGAAATTAAAATTAGTAATGCACCCTCATATATACTTGAACTGAGATCAAATCCAGTCATATTTTACATGGAGCAACTGCTGGCAACTGTTGTACAAAAAAATTACCTTGTGGTGATGTGTTCTTGGCTTCTCTAAAGCTAATGAAAGTAATCATAAGTTTGTATAAATATTTATGCAAAATGATTAGGTTGGAAATATGGACTGTAGGCTTATGTTATAGTTGATCATCCAACAGGTAATTTTGTCATATGTTGCTGGAAAGTACTTTTATGCATTCTCAAATGATTCATGGATGCACGCCATAATCGTCAAGAGTGCTATTTCAATTTCTAAAACATAGTGTTCTTTCTTTGACAGTGTATGACTAGCCTGCTTTTTTGGTTTCTTATACCAACTTTTGGCATGACGGGCTCATCTCATTTCTATTACTTGTTTTGTTTTCTGCAGGGCTGTATAAGCATATGGAGGGATTGACAAATGATGTGGAGAAGTCCAATGAAATGGTTTTCATCTCTCTGTATCTTTTCATTTCCATATTGAACTTATATAAGGCATATTATTAGGAAATCTCTAAGAGGTGTTCAAGCTCTGATGCTCTTTTGGTTGGCTATAGAGTTGATAGAAATGAGAAAAACATGGGGGGGTCTTGAACAATAAATTGAAGGGGTTGCACAATCCAGCCATTTCTTTTACCAAGTTTATATGCCCCTATACAATTGACCAGAGAACTGGGACATATGCTTGGGCCAACTATGGGTGTATATATTCCTTATAGCATCAAGTGTGATGTCTGCCATTTACATCTTTGCAAAATACCGGTCCTTTGACCCAAGCTTATTTGTCCTAGATAATTGTTATTACAGTTGCCTATGTTAAAGGCCCTTGAGCCATAAAGATGCTGTTTCGTTTGGAACCTTTGGCGTAAGGATTCTATCATGGTGGTGATAGTAGGCTGGTTCAGCTGGCATGCCATGCCATGCCATGCCATGTTAGAATACTAGTGCACTTGAGAGAACCTGAGGCTTATGTACTACTAGCTTTAAGGCTGGGTGTCTTATAGATGGATGGCTGTGACGACCATGGCACATAATAATTAATGCCAAGACACGATGCGTCGTCGTAGTCTACTTGGGTGTCTTTTCACTTTTTAACATTTAAAACGCAGAATGAATGAAACACAGCCAGAATTGGTAGAAAAAATTGCTTGATTGAGACTTGCAATTTGAACATGGTTTACATTTGATTGATTGCAGGTGCTCATCTTGCAAGATAAGCTGGTAGAGAAGGACGGTGAGATCAGAAAGTTGAGGGATGAGGTGGAACAGAAGAAGGCGGCCACGATGGAGGTAGATGAGGAAGATAATGAGAAAGAAACAGCTGATGAGACCGTGCCACAGCCACTGCCACCCACAGCTGGTGAACCTGAAGCAGAGAATCAGTAGTGGAACTTTGGCCTAATTCAATAGGAGGATTGTGGTTCAATTTGTTGGGATGTTGTAAATTAATTTTGGGATTATGTTTGAATTTAGTTGTCTTGTCTCCTCAAAAGGCGGCTAATTCCTGAAAGTCCAATTTGCCTCCATCCAAGGGATGGGATATGATAGGTCTCTCATTTGAAGTCTTTTAAACAACTTTTATAATTATAAATTGTATTTTACAAATACCTTTAAATTAAATCTTAATAATCTTTATGATATTTAATATTTTTGTAAATAACTTTTTAATTAATAAAACTTTCAAATTCCTTTTTAATATATTTTAAGCCTAGAAATTCCTTTTAGTCTTAAAAAGAAGAGAATGAAAAAACACTTATATAAAATTATTTCATTGTAATTTAATATCTTTAATAATATAAATAATTTTAATGTATCTTAATATAATTTAAAAAGTGATATAATATATAAAATTAGTTTATACTACAATTATTAAACAAAAACTTTATATATATATATATATAGCATATCGTTTATATTTTATATTATACCAAATATCAAATCTTATTTGGGAGAAAATTAGGTTATCTGCAAAACCCTAGGCTCCACGAATGATAGAAAGTTAGAAACCCTGGCAGACGCAGACCAAACTGCGGTGGAATTGGTGTTCCGAGTTGAAAGCATTGATTGCGATTGCGATTGCGATTGCGATTGTAATTGTATTGTATGACCGCATTCTACCGGTGAATCATTGTTGAACTGTCTAGTTTGATGTCAATGGAAGTCCAGGGCTTCACGTATGAGGCCCTAAGCCCTTTGCTAGCCGCCGAGCCAGCATTGACGCCGGAACGCCTTTTTCTCTCCGCCGATTCCGAGCCCTATGTTGTGCTCCGCAATGAAATCCCTCTCTCCGTGACTCACTGCCCATTGCCAGAGTCCTCCGCTCCGGATTACTTCTCTCTTGACGTCAGTGCGGATGCCGACGAGCCGGCGGTTGATTTGATTTCCACTCCGTCGCCTTTGGCAACTCCAGCACCGGAAACTGAGCGGTCGCTTGAGGGCGGTTGGTTTCGGCCAAATTATCGGTTCAAGAGCCCTATGCTTCAGCTCCACAAAGGTATATACTTGTTGGATGTTTTCAATTGAGTTGATTGGAATTTTAGCTGAAGGCGATATCCTACACATCTTACGTATTAGTTCAAGTTTTAGTTTGCTGTATTTTCTAGTTGTCAATCCTAATGAGTTTTTGTTTGTCTGCTTGTTCTTTTTTATTTAGAGGATTTATTGCTTTTGTTTGTAGCTTTGCCTGCCAAAGTAACTTTTTCTATTTGAAGGGAGTTGATTATTGATGGAAGTAACATGAACATGTTGTGCTGTACATTTGGCTCTACATTGCCTGAAACCTCTAGTTATGTAGTTAATTGATTGTTCTTTGGGTTTAAGCAACTGTTGTGAATTTGGAGAATCAATGGTGCCTTCCCTTGTTTATTTGCAATTTTAACATGGAAAAATGGGAATATATCCTTATTGGCTTATTATGAATGATCCAGAGATACTGGATTTCTGTGACTTTCTCTCACCAACTCCAGAAGAACAAGCATCACGAAATGCGGCCGTGGAATGTGTCTTTGATGTTATTCGGTATATATGGCCCCACTGTGAGGTCTCTCTCTCTCTCTCTCTCTGTACATGTACATTCTAACAACCACATGCAAATATTAAGAGTATACATATGTGTAAAGTACCTCCAAAATTGGGAAGTATAACAAATTTTTATTTGTTTTGCTTGCAGGTAGAGGTTTTTGGGTCATTCAAAACTGGGCTTTATCTTCCAAGTAGTGACATTGATGTAATAACATTGCTTCCTTCAAGTTGTTTTGTTCGCTTAACTTATGGCTATGCAACACAAATTCCATGATTTTGTTTTTCTTTTTCAACTGTGAACTCTCCATTTTTAGTCTGAATTGTGAGAGTCTGAGACTGTCTTGCTATTTTTGATTTCGATGTCTTGCTTCATTTATATGATTATGCTGTTTTTAACTCATCATTACTCCCAAAATGCTTACAATATGATCCTCTTTTTGCTGTGTTTGACAATTTAAGCCAAATGATCTTATTAGCTGAAAGAGGGGAATGTACAGAAAAGAGAACTTGTCATTGCTACATTTAATGGTTACACTATGGCCTTCCATTCTCTGGAATGATGATTGTAGAAACCTCTTTTTTTTTTTTTTTGTAGTTGTTTATTTTGATAAATAAACAACTAGTGATTTGTGTGTGTGTAAGAAAGTGATTATTTCCAATACACTTGCTGCAGAGTTGGTCGTTAGGGAATGAATCAAGCAAAAAGAGAAAAAAGAACAAAATCGCATGCACACACAAGACAAAATTTACGTGGTTTGGCAAATAATGCTTATGTCTACAGCAACACTAGGTGTTTTTCATTATTTTTTGGAAGATTACAATTACAAGAATTATGCCCACATATTTATAGACTACAACTAGGGCAAATAGAACTCCTAATTTGAACAAGGCTTGACTAGGGATCTGACTTACTCTTCTCTGCTGAACTTTAAGGTGCTTAGCCTAATATAGGTCTATGTGGATAAGAAGGTATCTACCCCATGTTGCACATCTATAAGATATGACATAAACAAATACTGAAGTTAATATCATTAGGTGAGCTGTTCTAATTGAAACAGAGATACGGTAATGCAGGCATAACTAAAGCATATTTCTTTGTTCCTTATCTAAGATAACGGGCTACAAGTGACTATAGGAGTGGAAATTCCATCATGTTCAATAAGGACAATCTATCTGTTGATGACTCCTTTTTGGTTGTATTTTGCTTCATAGTTCATGGGAATGTTAGTGATTAAAGATGCTTAGTTTTGTTGATTTTTTTTTTACTTCTTTTTTCTTCATTGCACTTTGACATTATGATATGAAATTAATTTAGTTTGGGTAGAAAACTAAGTCCTTTTATTCTCATGATTTATAATTTATCTATGCTAGGTGGGAGTCCATAATCTCATCCACTAATAGAGTAGAATTTCATTGCCATGAATTTTAGATTATTTATTCATGTGATGTTTCCTTTGATAGTAATGCATTAATTGAGAAGACTGTTTGTCTAACTATTCTGTACAGGATATACATATATATATGTCATGTACCGTGGGGGTATAAGGGTGATTTTGTAATAAAATGTAAGTGAGGGATGAGTTAGGCAAGAGTTAGTTAGCTGCTGAGGGAGTAGTACAAAGTTTGTTGCTGCTATTCAAACTTGTACATTCCCTATAGCTGTAATCTGTTACAGCTTGTGAGAGAGAATCCCAGCTATACAAGGATTCTCTCCCTTCCGTTAATGGCATTGAGAAATATTATCACTATTCCATTGAATTCTCTCTCTCTACTTCCTTACTCCTCCCTTATTCTTTCTGTTTTCTCCCTTCCACTCTCTAAATTCCTAAGTCAGTCCCTCGGGACCTGACATTCTGGTATCAGAGCATCCTTCTTGGGCATCGAGCAACCACCATGGCAGACGGGACAAGAATGAAGCAGATGGAAACGCAGTTACAACAGACGACGACAGCCATAGCGGAGGTACAGAACCGAGTGGCATCACTGGAACTATCGATTGGAGCAGGAGTCGATTCTAGAGTCGACCAGGCAATGGAACGTTGGAGGATGGAGAGTCGTGAGCAGAACACTCTCTTTCGGGAGCAAATGATGGAACAAATGCAAATGATTGTGCGAATGTTCACTCAACAGCAGCCATTGAGGCTATCTCCTGAATTTCCTCCGCGAGACCAGACGGAGCCCATATTTCCAGGAGTAGGGGTAGAACCTCGACCAGGAGGAGCGTCGGAGTTCGAGTTCGATACGGACACAATGGGAGAAAATGTAAGGGAATGGAGACCAGGAGTAACGGCCCATCGACACCATCCGAACTATCCCACACTGAAGCTTGAGATTCCTTTATTTGAAGGAGAGAATCCGAGGTGGTGGTCGAGAAGGTGCGAACGAGTATTCTCCCTATATCAAATTCCAGAACAGCAGAAAGTCACCATGGCTTCAGCTTACCTGAATGATACGGGAGATGCTTGGTATCAAGGGTGGCTCGCGGTCAAGGAAGGGAGCCCTTGGAGTGTGTTCGTAGAAGATTTGTGTGTAAGGTTCGGAGATAAGTGCATGCGGGACATTATCGAAGAGTTTAACAAACTCAAACAAGAAGGAACAATACGGGTATATCAGCAAAAATTCGAGGAGCCTAGATCGCTGATGATGATACATAATCCTTAGCTTTCCGAGGAGTATTACGTCTCGAGCTTCATCAGTGGTCTAGGGGATGAAGTTAGACCCATGGTGAAGATGATGCAACCGCACTCGGTGAAACAGGTAGCCGAGAGTGCAAGGTTACAGGAGATGATCGTTGATGCCATGACCAAGAAACAAAGGAATTCGGCGAAAGGGGTGATCACGGGAGGTTGGCAAGCTGGAAATAGGTTGCCACCCAGAGAAGGTGGTTCCAAGGAAGAGGTGTATTGGCTATACCGGCCAATAACTCCGCTTCCGCCCAAGGAGGAAGTCTGATGGAGCAGAGGCGCGTAGCTGGCCTATGCTACAAATGTGGAGACAAATATTTTGTAGGCCACAAGTGCAAGAGGCAACTACTGTTGTTGGAAGGGGAAGACGAGGACAAGGAGGAAGAAGAAGAACTTTCGGAAAATGAGAAGGAGGACCAAGGAGAGATTTCGCTGCATGCTTTGAAGGGGGTTAACCATAGTAAGGTTATCAAGGTTGAAGGAAAGGTCAATAGCAATCCGATTATGGTCCTCATCGATAGTGGGAGTACTCACAGCTTCTTGGATGAAGCTGTGGCAAGAAAATTGGGATGTAAGGTCAGTCCTTCATTGCCATTGTCAGTCACAGTAGCGAAGGGCAGCAAGGTGTTGAGTCAGTCCGCTTGTAGGGATTTCCATTGGGAGATGAATGGAGAAAATTTTTCAACTGATTTGAGGTTGCTCAAGCTAGGAGGCTGTGATGTAGTGCTGGGGGTGGATTGGATGAAGGGAGTCAGTCCAATCAGTTTCGATTTCAACAAAATGGAAGTGATTTTCGAGAAAGATGGCAGCAAGAAGATTCTAACGAGCAAACCAGAGGTGGGAGTATGCAAAATTATCTCGGGTAAGAGGTTACAAAGGATACTCAAGAGCAAGTTATCACAGGTGGCTCATCTATTTTCTATCCATACCATGGGTGTTACCCTCGGGGAGGAAGGAGAGGAACTTCAGCGGGCGCGCACGCTGAGCAGCACCACCCATAGTCCATGGCAGGTACATGAACTTGACTCCCTTAACATACTGCTAATTGATTATAAGGACCTCTTTTCTGAACCAAGTTCCTTACCTCCCGAGCGACCCTATGACCATGCCATTAATCTGAAGCCAAATACTGAACCAGTAAACCTAAGAGCATTTCGTTACCCACCCAGACAAAAGACTGAGATAGAAAAACTCATAACATATATGCTAAAGAAGTCCATTATCCAAACCAGCCATAGCCCATTTGCATCACCTGTATTGCTTGTTACAAAAAAGGATGGGTCATGGAGGTTTTGTGTTGACTACCGTCAACTTAATGCTATGACCATCAAGAACAAGTTTCCCATCCCAATTGTGGAAGATCTCCTTGATGAACTAACCAATGCTTCAGTTTTTACCAAGTTAGATCTCCGATCAGGCTATCACCAAATTAGGATGCGGCCTACAGACATTCCTAAGACAGCTTTTACCACTCATCAAGGGCATTATGAATTCCTTGTAATGCCCTTTGGCCTAACTAACGCTCCCACAACTTTTCAAGCGTTAATGAACAAAATTTTCGAACCATATTTGCGCAAATTCATCCTAGTATTCTTTGATGACATTCTAATTTACAGTCCCTCCTTTGCACAACACCTAAGCCACCTGAAAATCACTTTTGAAGTCCTTAGAATCAATAAGCTATATGTTAAGGAGTCAAAGTGTACTTTTGCCAAGCAACAGGTTGAGTATCTTGGGCATATTATTTCTGGTTTAGGGGTAAGCACAGATCCAAGTAAGGTCACTGCCATGGTAAATTGGCCTCGGCCTCAAAATGTGAAGGGGTTGAGAGGATTCTTAGGGTTAACCAGATACTATCGCCGGTTCGTTAAAGGTTATGGTATAATCAGTCGGCCTCTCACTAACCTACTGAAGAAAGATGGATTCAAGTGGGATGATACGGCTGAGGAGGCTTTCTGCAAACTTAAGCAGGCTATGGGTGAAGTACCCACTCTAGGATTACCTGATTTTAACAAACCGTTCATTTTAGAAACTGACGCCAGCAACAATGGGGTTGGAGTAGTCCTGGTTTAGGACGGCAGACCCATAGCCTTCCTCAGTCAAGCCTAGAGATGGCAAAATGGGCCCGGCCCGACGGGCTGGCCCGTTGGGGCCCGGCCCGGGACTGGGCTAGGGCCAGCATTTTGCTGGCCCATTTAAGGCCGGGCCGATTTGGCCCGGCCCGCTTGGCCCGGCGGGCCAAATGGTGGCGGGCCGGGCTAGCCCGCCTAGCCCGTTGGCCCGCTAATCGACAAAGACAAACCCCCCTCAGCCTCGCCTCTCGCCCTCGCCCTCGCCCTCGCCCTCACCCTCTGCCTCGCCCTATGTCGCCCTTGCCCTCACCTCGCCCTCTGTCTCGCCCTCGCCCGCGCCCCTCGCTCTCGCCCTCGCTCGCCGTCGCCGTCGCCCTCGTCTCACCCGCGCCCCTCGCCCTCGCCCTCGCCCTCGCCCTCACCCCTCGCTCGCCCTCGCCCTCGCTCACCCTCTGTCTCACCCTCGCCCTTGCCCTCGCTCACCCTCTGTCTCACCCTCGCCCTCGCCCCTCGCTCTCGCTCTTGCCCTCGCTCACGCCCTCACCCTCTGTCTCGCCCTCGTCCTCGCTCGCCGCTCTCGCCCCTCGCTCGCCTGCGCCCCTCGCCCTCTGTCGCCCGCGCCCCTCGCTCTCTCTCGCTCACGCCGCCTGCCTCTGGGCCAAAAAAAAAAAAAAATTTGAGCGGGCCCGTTTGGCCCGCGGGCCCGTGTAGGGCCGGGCTAGGGCCAGCAATCTGCTGGCCCGTTTTTAAGCGGGCCGATTTGGCCCGGCCCGCTTGGCCCGCGGGCCACTTGGTGGCGGGCCGGGTTGGCCCGGCTCGGCCCGTTTGCCATCTCTAGTCAAGCCCTTGCTCCAAGACATCTCGGATTGAGCATATATGAGAAAGAACTGTTGGCAGTGCTAATGGTGGTGGAAAGATGGCGACATTATCTTGAGGGAGGAAGCTTTGTAATCAAGACTGACCATGAGAGCCTCAAATTCTTGTTACAACAAAAGCTGCATACTCAACTACAACGCAAAGGGATGACTAAGCTCATGGGTTTGAATTATGTAATCCAATATAGGAAGGGGAAAGAAAATCTTGCAGCCGATGCTCTATGATGTCTTGAAGAGGGAAGTACAGCAGCCATTTCAACCATTGTTCCAGAATGGTGTCAAGAAATCGCTGCTAGTTATCTCTCAAGTGATAAAACCTGAGAACTTTTACAGCAGCTGGTCGTGGATCCTTTATCTAAACCAGGCTACACTTTGAGTAATGGGATGATTAGACACCAAGGGAAGTTGGTGATTGGGGAAAAGGAAGCTCTAAAAAAGAGAATTATAGAGGCACTCCACGCCTCTCCTCTAGGGGGACACTCGGGTATTGTGAACACCTATCATCGAGTTAAGCAACTCTTTCGGTGGCCAGGACTCAAGAAGGATGTTATGGAGTTTGTGATTAGGTGTGACACTTGTAGGCGGTGCAAACCAGAAAATGTAGCGCCACCTGGATTACTTCAACCCCTAAATATTCCTGGGGGGCCATGGGAAGATATTTCAATGGATTTTATAGAAGGATTGCCAAAATCAGAAGGCCGAGACTGCATCATGGTAGTTGTGGATCGTTTTACCAAATATGGGCACTTTATGGGATTGATTCATCCATATACTGCCAGGAGATTGCCAAAATATTCCTAGACCAAGTACTGAAACTGCATGGAACACCCAAAGCCATAGTTTCTGACCGAGATAAAATCTTTACTAGCCGGCTGTGGAAGGAATTGATGGGGTTGCTGGGAGTAAAACTGAAGATGTCTAGTGCATACCACCCAGAATCTGATGGACAAACCGAAAGGGTTAATCAGTGTTTAGAAATGTATCTCCGGTGTGTCTGTTTCCTTCAACCCAAGACCTGGCACAAATGGCTTCCACTGGCCCAATGGTGGTATAATTCCAGCCACCATTCAGCCATCAAACGGTCCCCATTTGAAGCCCTTTATGGTTACAAACCCCCACTTCTACCAGCATTGGCTGATCACTCAACAGTGGCATCCCTAGATGTATACTTACAACAACGGCAACAAGTTTTGCAGGAGATTAAGGAAGAGTTGGCTACTTCTCAAAATTGGATGAAACAATTTGCTGACAAAAGGAGGAGTGAAAGAGAATTCTAGGTTGGTGATGTTGTGTATCTTAAGCTGAAATCAGGACACCTAAGGTCACTACTTCCCAATCCCAGCTCTAAATTGCATCCAAAGTTCTATGGACCTTTTCCAGTGATTGCAAGAATAGGATCAGTAGCATACCGTTTGCATTTACCAGAGGGATCCAATATACACCTAGTTTTTCATGTCTCCCTTCTCAAGAAAGCAGTAGGGGCACAACCAGCAAGCTCTATCCTACCAAACCTTCCCCACATTGAAGCTCCTCTCCGGGAACCTATAGCTATACTGGATAAAAGAGTAATTTACAGACAAGGTGCGCCAATTACTCAAGTCCTCATCAAATGGACTGATCATCACTTCGAAGATAACACGTGGGAGTATCTGCCGGACATTCTGAACCGGTTTCCGCGAGTGGCCAGCCTTCTCCATATTTCTTGTGGACAAGAAATGTTTTGATGGGCGGGGTAATGTCATGTACCGTGGGGGTATAAGGGTGATTTTGTAATAAAATGTAAGTGAGGGACGAGTTAGGCAAGAGTTAGTTAGTTGTTGAGGGAGTAGTACAAAGTTTGTTGCTGCTATTCAAACTTGTACATTCCCTATAGCTGTAATCTGTTACAGCTTGTGAGAGAGAATCCCAGCTATATAAGGATTCTCTCCCTTCCGTTAATGGCATTGAGAAATATTATCACTATTCCATTGAATTCTCTCTCTCTACTTCCTTACTCCTCCCTTATTCTTTCTGTTTTCTCCCTTCCACTCTCTAAATTCCGAAGTCAGTCCCTCGGGACCTGACAATATATATATTGGTTTTTCTTCTCTGGTTCTGGGTTATTGAGGTGTGAACTAATTTTCAATAAACATTTATTGTGAAATACTAATGCCTGGGAATTGAATTTCCAAATTGTAGGTTGTCATACTGGGATCAGATGTCAAAACTCCACAAATTGGCTTACAAGCCCTTGCTAGGGCCCTATCTCAAAGAGGCATAGCAAAGAAGATACAGGTGTGTCTCATTTGATGATTAGAACATAGAAGCTACTGCCTACAACTGTTAATATCTAACCATATTTATTTCAGGTGATTGCAAGGGCACGCGTTCCAATCATCAAATTTATTGAGAAGAGAAGTGGCATTGCATTTGATTTAAGGTTGAAGAATTTAAAAATTATCATTTGCATTCTATTCAACACTTTTTCTTTACAGTATTCACAAGTATGTGTTGCATATGTCCTGCAAGCATTAGGGCTAATTCATCTTTGACACCAGCAAATAATAAAATCATAAAAATAGCCAATGAGGATCTGGGCGGCATTTTCTCATTTAGAAGATCTAGTCATTTCTCTCTTATGTTTCTTTATCTTTTTTGTAATTAACTTGATAGATTGTTTGTTTTGACAAAGTTGTCAAGGCTAATTTCTTGGTATTTTTTTGTCACTGAATTTGGATTTTTTTATTGTACACTGAACTTTGATTTTACTTTATATTAGTTTATGATGAAATTTTTTTTGTTACATTTTACTTGCACCAAATTGCTTTGACATATAAAACCGTGGAGGTGTTAAGTGGTTGGTCTTATCACATATAGCATTCCTGACATCTAGCATGGGAAGTTTTCGGGCAACCTACTAGGCTCTTTTGTAGTGCAACTTGGAACTTTTGATTATATTTTTTTTTCTCTCTCTTGATTATCTCAGATTAAATATTAAGTTGTTGGACTTATTTATATTGTTATATCTTCATGGTTGCAGCTTTGATGTTGACAATGGACCAAAAGCTGCTGAGTTCATAAAGGTTTGTATTGATGTCTCTTCTTTTGCTTCTAGTTTTTTATTGTTATACACACACATACCAACCTACATATGAATTCACATATAACTGATAAGTAACTCAGACATAGAAAAATATCCATGTAGATGGTACACACAATTCCTAATATATTTGTGGTTTCTGTGTTCAGGAGGCTGTATCCAAATGGCCCCCATTACGCCCGCTGTGCTTGATCTTGAAAGTATTTCTGCAGCAAAGAGAATTAAATGAGGTTTGGATTTTATGTACTTTGTTATGATTAAATTTGCAGCAATCTGTTATGATTTTCCTGATTAATGGTCTGCAGGTGTATACAGGTGGAATAGGTTCCTATGCACTCCTTGTGATGCTCATTGCAATGTTGCAGGTAATTATACTGGCATCTATTTTAGTGTATCTGACCTTATAATCTTGGAGATATGACCCAGCCTGGTTGGCTTTTTGTGGGGAAAAAAAAGTCAATAAGAGTCTACTCCTGGCTTCATTTTGTGGGGCTTCCATTTTCAAGTCCTGATCTTCTTGTTTTAGTTTGAATTTAAAGAAAAAATTAATTACCATCTTTATATTTTCTACCCTTTAGAATCTGAATTTTGAATACAAGCCCATTTCTCCTAGTAATTTATTCAAATAAGAGAGATGATGTTTCTGTAAATTGGTCAAGTAAGGTACTTTTATTGTGACAAGTAGCAAAAGCACACATCAGAATGATGGAAGGGCTGAAAGCAAATATTACTCCATCCAATGTGGTGAATAGTTTATTATTGTGTAGCCCATGGGGTTAGCTTGTTTTGATGTAAAGAAACCAAGCTTCAACTTAAGCAGAGCTCCTCAATTATCTCACTTCAACTTTAACTCCGCTTAATACACAAGTAGATACTAGAGACTTGTAAAAAACCAAGGTGCAGTACCTCACTAGGGTTTGAATCGAAAGTTAAACAGGCTAAGCTTGAACAGATTTTCCAAAGTTCTTGAAGCAAGCTTAAACAATCCCCATATTCTTACTCTAGGTTGATTCAAAGTTGTACTCTATTTTGTTACATGTATATTATCAAGATAAGCATTGTTAATTCTTTGCATTACTTCATAGCAAATGCCATGCATTGTTTAAGATATACCGAATACAAAATATCCTCTATTGAATTCTAACCAATTTCATTACTTTTATGCTTCTTCATGTGGCACATTTGACTATGCAGAGTCTTCACAAGCAGCAAGGTTTTCCAGAACATAACTTGGGAGTTCTTTTGGTAGGTTTTCCACAGTAATTTTTTTAAAAGTAATCCAGTGGCTCAGAATATGAAAAATATCATAAGGGGGAAAATCTTGTGCGGAATACATCATAAAGGGTCATCCTTATACAAGAGAATGAGCAGGAAACAAGGATTCCCATTAGAAATTAAGATGCAAAATAAAGGTGATTCAGAAACTATACTGCAGGGAACAAGCAAAAAGGAATGTTCATCCTCACCAAAAGTTGTACCGTTGAAAATATGTTGCTTTTCATATCCAAACTGAGCTCTTGATGTCTTCAGCCGACCTGCTATTTCTCTCCAACTACAAACACCACTAAATGCATCTAGGATTAGTGATCCAACTGTCCTCTCTATTTTTTGTGGGCAACTGCTCTTCCAAGAACCCAAAAACTCCACCACTGTTTGGCATAATTCCTAAGATGGAAAATACAAAGCTCTTAACCTCCCAAGAGATGGTCCACGGTCTCACTATTCCTACTACACAAGCAACAATCCAATACCATGTGCCTATGGTCCAGACAAAGAACTCCACCTGGAGCCGAAAAACACAGATAGGAGAGAACCTATCTTTCAATGATCAAGTTCAATGATCAAGTTCCAAATGTCCTTCAATTTGAAGGTTGCTCTAATCAGCAAGCCCAAATAAGTGGATAGAAGAGAACCTACCTTGCACCCTAGGTTAGAGGCTAAACCTAAAACTGTTTCCACTTCCCCAATGGCAATGGTCTTGCCTTTGGCTAAACTCAGATGGTGACTTGAGACTGCTAGAAAGCAAAGTAAAGCTGCCATAAGAACCCTCGATTCTCTATTTGAGTAAGGTATCATCCACAAAAAAATAAGTTACAAATCTTCAAACTAAAGCTGTCTCCATTTCCAACCTCGAAACCCTTAACCCATCCTTGATCTTGAAAATGTTGTAAGATAAGGATAAATGTTTCCATGATCAAGATAAGCAAGGGAGTGGATTCGCCTGCAGTAATTTATACTGCACACCCTCCTTTGTAGGGATTGGTTCATATTTTCACTGTATGACCATTTTGGTAGTGCTATTTGAGCATTTGCAATAGAAAATGGCATTTGGGGAATGATATAACATATATATAACTATGAACTATGAAATGCATTTGTTCAGCATAATCATTGTGTTCTCAATTTGATTGATTGAAAATTTTGTTTTAAGAAAAGACATAAATTTATTGATTTTCTACATTCTCCTGATTAGTTATTTTTGGAAGTCAGGTAAACTTTTTTGATATTTATGGACGGAAATTGAACACATCAGAAGTTGGTGTGTCTTGCAAGGGGCCAGGCACATTCTTCTCAAAGAGTAGCAAAGGGTAACATTTACATTTGAATCATGCTAGATATACAATCATTTTGTACATTTTGGGCTACATAAGGGAGTGTTATGACTAAAATACCCTGCGCCTCACGCACCTCATGAGGGGGCTTTTTTGTCATTGGTACACCTTTATGTAGCTCAAGGAGTACACAAAGGTGTACCAATAACATTTTCCTTTACATTTTCCCATTTTTACCTTCTTACGAGAGTTTAAATTGTATGATTAAGTATAACCCAAAATTGATCCTTGTTCTTGGTTTTACTGCCACTTTTCAGGTTTGCTGTTAAAGGACGGCCATTTCTTATTTCCATAGAGGATCCTCAGGTTACCTTGATAATTTCAATTATCTGCATTTTGTGTTACCTAGTCTTCTGAATTAGGGAGATACCCATGTGGGATACTTGACATTTAGTTATTGTATAGGATATGAGTCTGATAGGAATTGTTGGACAATGCTCAATAAATCTATTAAACCAAAAAGGATTATGCACCTATACGTAAAACTCTCATTTTATGTATAAAAAATTGTATATTAGTTTATAGATACAACTTTATATTAAGTTCATTCTTTAAAATCTTGAAATGTTGCCATATCCTAGTTTCCTTTGGACGTGAGAATTAGAGAACATCACATTTTGGATGTTGTTTTGGCTGGCTACAACTTAGAACCTGTCCGGACTATTTCAGCAAATCTTTAAGAGCTTGGGATCACCTGTATTCCTGTTACACACACGCACACACTGGTCACAGTTCCTACTGACACACACATCAGTCGCAGTTAGTACCGGGGAAGGCATGAAGTGCTAGCATTTAAGCACATTGTTCCAATCAGCTCATTGTGGTCAGAAAAGAATGAACCATAAAATAGGGATATGGGTGACCCTTGCTCCTCAAAACAATATATAATTCTGGTTTTGTTTTCTGGGTACAGGCACCGGAAAATGACATAGGGAAGAACTCCTTTGGCTATTTCCAGGTTTGTTGAACAATAACAGTTACTAGCACTCCAGCCGCGGGCTTTGCTTCTTTTTTCAATGTCATCCTCCTTAATCAAGTTGCAACACAAGGTTTGATGGAGTTGTCTTGTTTTTCTTTCTGCTTCAGGTCAGATCAGCTTTTGCCATGGCTTTCTCAACGCTGACGAATGCAAAGACCATCTTGAGCCTAGGCCTCAATAGGAGCATTCTGGGTACCTTAATAAGGCCAGAGCCGGTCCTAGTGGAACGAAAGGGAGGGGCAAATGGAGAAGTTACATTTGGGGAATTGCTGCCTGGAGCAGGAGAGGCGGTTCAGGTCCATAGCGAAGAGCAGCAGATGTATTGTAATTGGCAGTTAGATGATGAGGAAGAACCCCTTCCCAGGGGAAATGGGACAGCAGATGGGGATGGTGGCACTGGCACACCTTCCTCCTCTGGAAAGAAGAAGAAGAAGATGAGGACGAAAGCATCCGAAGAGGAGAAGCCGGCTAAGATGCTGAAAGCAAATGGTGAAGCCCGGAAGGTGAGGCACGAAGAAAGTGGGTCAAAGAGAGACAAGGGTAAAAAGAAGACAGGGTACCCGCGGGATGGAAGTGGTAGTAATAGTAGTAGAAGTAGACGTAGAAGTAGTAACCGTTTTCCATCCCCAAGGAAGGAGTAGGACTCGAAGCTTCAGTTTTCATCAGTGCTCCCCATAATCCCATACCCTACAATTACTGGTTGGGACTTGGGGGCTCGCTCCCATCCTTTCGGTTGAATTTTCATCTTCACTACAAAACCAATGCCAATGCCATTGCCACCTAAACTGCTTTTACCAGACCAGATGGGTGTCTTTCCTTGGAATTCAATTCCATTTACTTTTTTTTCTTCTTTTTTTTACATAACAAATTAAAATTAGAAATGAATTTTACAAAATTTGTAGAATTCATTTATTCATTCCAAATAGTGTTTTTTTTCCTGGTAAGTAAGAATTGTATTAAAGGAAAACAACGTGAAGTGTGTACAACTTTAACTTGACACATACCTCGAGTTAGACGAAATTAGAGAAAATGAAACTATCCATTAACTAAAGGAACATTTTAAATTAAGGTAAAATAAATAAATATTAATAGTGATTAATAGTGAGGGGCGGATCACGTGTGAGCTGCAGCCCACAGCAAAAATTAAATTGCTAGAGTAAATTTTTTGATTATTTTGTCTTAGCCCAGCCCAAGCTCAGCCCAGCCCACCCTAATTTTTCCCAGCCCAGCCCACTTGACTGCAAACCCTTCTCATCTTCTTCTCTGTCGAACTCGCTCTCGCTCACGGCTCACCCTTCGCTGCCTCTCGCTCTCTGCCTCCTCTTCTCTTGCTCGTCCGCTTGTGCTTGGCCTCGCTCTCTGGCTCTCTTGCTCGGGCTCGACCTCGGTCCCTCTTGCTCTCGCTCGCCCTCGCTGCCTCTCGCCCTCGCTCTCTGCCTCTCTTGCTCTCGCTCGCCCTCCGGCTCTCGCTGCCTTTCTCTTGCTCTCGCCCTCGCTCTCTGCCTGACTGCCTCTCTCTTGCTCTCGCTCGCCCTCGCCCCCACGCTCGCTCGGCCAGTCGGGTTCGCCCTCTTGCTCGCTGCCCTCTGATTCAGGTCTTCGTTCCACCCCCCCCCCCCCCCCCCCCAAACCCAGATTTGCTTCATTCGAGCCCAGGTATGTTTTCTCTATTTTAGTTCTTTGATTCTCTCGATTGACAGATAAATCTAGGTAGTTTTTCTATTTTTCGCCCATATTTTTTTTTCCTTGTTTGTGCTTGATTTGTTGTTGAAATCTCAGCATTTTTTCAGCATCTTTTAAGTGATTTTCTGCTAATTTTGTGTATGCTTGCCTATTTTACTACTGCATTTAGTTAGGAACTTAGGAATTGGCGTGGCTGGAAGCCTGGAATTTGAATTTGTTATTGTGAATCTGTTATTGAATATTTGAATTGAATATTTGAATGGACCATATTTTTGTTTCAAAATTTCGTCGAGCACAAGTTTAGTGAAAATTTATTGTACTGAATTTTTGGTTACATAAAATTTTTATTACATTAATTTTTTAAATTTCAGCCCCCCCCAACCTAAATTCTTGGATCCACCCCTGAGTGAACTCATAATCCTCTCTCCATATTAGATTGTAACTTTTGCTGGAGGAGTTAAATGTAGGAACACATTGTCAACACCCCATTACTCCCTAAACAATGATTGTGGGTGCACGGGCATTATCATGAGTCAGCTGCCGTTTCTTCATTTTCTTCTTCACTCACGGGCTCCTCGTCCTCCCACACGAGTTGCGAACAGAATCTCAGGAAGCCCACAACAAAAATTAAATTTATAGAGTAATTTTTTTGATTATTTAGTATTAACCCAACCCAAATTCACCCAGCCCACCCTTCTCTTCTCCTTCCTCTCTCGACCTCCCTCTCGCTCACGGCTCACCCTCGCTGCCTCTCGCTCTTTGCCTCCTCTTCTCTTGCTCGTCTCCTCACGCTCACCCTTCTCTTCTCCTTCCTCCCTCTCTCTTGCTCTCACTCGCCCTTGCTCCCTGCCTCTCTTGCTCTAGCTCGCCCTCCAGCTCTCGCTGCCTTTCTCTTGCTCTCGCTCGCCCTCGCTGCCTCTCGCCCTCGCTCTCTGCTTGACTGCCTCTATCAGTCTCTCTTCCTCTCGCTCGCCCTCGCCCCCACGCTCGCTCGGCCAGTCGGCCTCGTCCTCTTGCTCGCTACCCTGGCCCCTACCTCTGATTCAGCCATTTAGGTCTCCGTTTTACACCCCCCCCCCCCCCCCCCAAACATCCAGATTTGCTTCATTCGAGCCTAGGTATGTTTTCTCTTCTTTCAGTTCTTTGATTCTCTCGATTGACAGCTAAATCTCAATAGTTTTTCTATTTTTTGCCCATATTTTTTTTTTACTTGTTTATGCTTGATTTGTTGTTGAAATCGCTGCCTTTTTTCAGCAAGTTTTAAGTAAGTGATTTTGTCGTTTATGCTTGATTTGTTGTGTCTGCTTGCCTATTTAACTACTTTATTTCGCTAGGAACTTAGGAATTGGTGTGGCTGGAAGCCTGGAATTTGTTATTGTGAATCTGTTATTGAATATTTGAATCGACAATAATAGATGTAGACTCTGCTGTAGGTGAATTTTATGCATTGAAGAAGAGCATATAGGCGAAGTGGTAAACACGATGCGTTTTAGTCTTTTGCTGTGGATTTTGGATTTTGGTTTGGGATGGCGTCATCTCTCAAGAATCAGGGAGTCTCATTACCTTCAAATTTATTAATGGTCCCGTTTGTGGGTCGCATGTTAACCTTGAATATTATATCCTGCCTGTGCTGTGTTGCCGCAATTTAATTGCTACCTGTTGTTGATCCACTTTGCGCCAAAGTGCTCAATGGCAATCGACACTCCATCATCATCATCATCATCATCCAGCAAAGCATGGGTCCTGCAAGGACTGGCGTTTGGAGCGGCGGTCGCGGTGGCACTCGGCACCCGAGCCTACCTTTCCCTCGGCCGATCCGCCAAGTTCCGGTCTCGAGTTGTCGGCATTATACCTGCCCGTTTCGCTTCCTCTCGCTTCCCGGGCAAACCTCTCGTTCACATCCTCGGGAAACCCATGATCCAGGTACGTAATCGGCCAACACTGTACGCCGTATTTGCATTTGCGCTTTTCCTTGCTCTAAAGACATCTCTACTCGTGTGTGTCGCGAATTGTGATTTTGTCTTGCTTTTGTTACCACATTTTGTTCCCTTTTGTTTATTGCTTGTCAGATCTACTGTCTGCTTGTTCGAATCAGAGTCCATTCGTGGAATTGACCATTAGTATAGATGTTTCATGGTGCTCACATAAATTTTGATTAGGTTTGTGTAGTCTTTGGCTCCAAACTCTAGCTCTGACCCTATGGGCTGAGAGATCAAATTGAAACGAGGTTTAATGATAAGAATTTTATAAACGAGGTCATGAAAGATGTAGAGATAGCATGAGGGGAGAGGGGGAGCCGAGAGTTGCATTGCCATTCAGCGATAGTCCTGCATTTGTGGTGTGCTGAGGAAGTTGGATCAGACACAAAACTGTCCCTTTGATATATTTTTGATAATTGGAAACTTTTTACAAGCAGGAATTTGCATTTTAAGCTGGCAATTGGGCCTTTGTGATTTAACTGTCCCAGACATAGTATATTTGACATACATATGGTAAGAAGTTGAAATATGCAACTAATTATACATTTGGGGGGTCCAATAGGGATACCGGCCTTCATGACTGGTTCTTTGTGTTCTTGGTGTTGCACTAGACTGCATGTCTGTCAAAGAGCCTGCATTTCCTTTATGATTGGTGCTTGTGGAGGGAAAGAAATAAAAAGGCAATTCAGAGTTTGGAGAGCTCTGTTTTTTATTTCAAGGATTTCATTTTATCCACCTTATCTTTGTGTTTGAGGGAGTATAATATACACCCTTTTTCTTGTCATCTGTTGTTGAGATTTTGGATCTAGCTCCTTAGGTAGCACAAACTTCTACTTTCCTGCTCATTCTTTATATAGCATTCAGCCCCTTAAGGTGGTTTTTGTTTCTATATCCTTGTTTTCTCTTCAAAAAAGAAGATGATGATTGTAACATGGATATAAAGAATCTAGGAGGCAGGACCATATTATAGAAAACATGTTTGTTGAAAACTAGATCCTCCCACAGTATGATAAGTAGAATGTTTAATTTTCAAATGTGTGAACTAGTGAGAATTAAAACCTGATAAATATGTAAATAAAATTTGTAAATAATTGGTCTAAATTAACTTCAGATTTTGTGCTTATCTGGAGAGAAATAAGACATCTAGTCCATATTTTGGAGCTAAGGGTTGAACTAAAATCTTATCATACTGGAAATATGACATCAAGCCTACTGTGGAAGCTAAAAGGTAATTTGTGTCCCATTCTTCTTCATTGCTCCCATTCCTCCACCTCCCCCCCCCCCCCCCCCCCCCCAAACACACATACAAGCCAAATAAGAAAGTTAAATTATTATTTAGATTGAGAAATCCATCTACTGAGCTACTTTTCCAGTTGATGGATTTACTTTGATATACTTATCAGATCAGAATTGAATGCTTAGACATGCATGCATGAATCCATCTGTATTCTGATGCAAAACGCATTGTCTAACTTGCCTTTTGGATGAAGAGATGATTATTCAAGGGCTGAAATGTAGTTTTCTTGTCATGGAAGTGATGTTGAACCTTGTCTCGCTTCTTGCTTTCTTTGTCCATTTATTGTGCTTGAGTGCGCATAGAAAAGAGAGAGGTCCTTTGGACTTATCTGCATGGTAATGCTGGGATAGGGAGCAGTAATTTTAGTTTAGCTCACTGCATTCCAGTGCTTGTCTCTCAGTAAAATTGTCACAAAATATCACTTGATTGATTTAATTCATGTGTCAGTAAAATGGTTGCAAAATATCACTTGATTTGTCTCAATATTTTTATCTGGCAATCTATGGTGATAATTTCCTAGTTACTCCTTGTCATAGATAAGTTTGCTTTTGTTGTCTACGACCTGAGTTTCACAAGTTAAATACTCAGTCATGTCAATTGAAGTTCTCGTCAGGCTCAAGGGTAGCTGCAAAGGAGAACATGACTACATATGTAGAACTCTCTCACTGGCTTATTGTGCACTATTTTTATTATTATATCATTTAAGATTTCAACTTTGAGTAACCTGCATATTTCTCAAACATGATACTGTTTACAAGTTCACCAGTCACAAATGATCTTGCTTCTACCCACAAATTCACTGCTTTAGCAGTTATAGTCTTAGCTTCTAGCAGTACTTTGTAGTATATCTTAGATAGATATATGATAAGACATCATAAATGCTACACTTACTCCTGTAGTATCTTGTCTGCAGAGAACATGGGAAAGGGCAAAAATGGCGACTACATTGGATCGAATTGGTAAGTCTTGGATTTCATCCAATTTTACTTCTCCTGGAACAGAGATTCTTTGCTGCAGATAAGTCATACATATCCCTAAAAAGAGGATGGTGATGGTCTACATCAACTTGATTCAGTGTCGAGATAGAATGCTACTTTTTACTAGCCAAATTCAGTTCTAGTTAGACATAGCTAAGTAATTAACACACTTTAATCCAAGTAATCGGGTTTGATATATGGATATTATCTCCTTTAGTTACCTCTACTTAAGTCATATCTTCAATTAAGTTTATCGCTTTCTAAGAAGCACATATAGATACCGATGTTCATCGAACATGTATCTTATTCCTGTATTACTTGTTGAAAATTTGGAGACTCTTTGAACACTTAGAAGACACAATGAGCATATGGGGACAATGTAAGGTTGCTGCTTATTACACATGTAACAGATTGCAAGTTCAAAGAAAATAACTTGAAATGTGAAATTGAATGTTCTGTTACTATCATGATAAATACAATAACTTAAAATGTGAAATACAGACACTGATGCTGCAAGAATGATAAATAGGACTTTGGTCATTATTATGATGATTATTATGATTTTAGACATTGTTATTTTTATTCTTAATTCTTATTGTTCTTGTTATTATTATAAGCAAGATTGTTGACATTGTTGCATAAGGATGCTAGTAAGCACACTTCTGTACCTGGGATCTCTCCTTGGCTCTTTGGTTTTCTTGTGTAGTTTCTTATCTTAGTGTTTCTATGCTCAAGTTGTGGCAACTGATGATGAAAAGATTGCTGAATGTTGTCGAGGATTTGGTGCTGATGTGATAATGACATCAGAATCTTGCAGAAATGGTAACAGTCACATTTGTTAGTGTCATGTATTTTCTTCCAGAGTTTTATTAGGTTTGTTCAATTGCTAAGGTTGTATCCCCGTGGCAGGTACCGAGCGTTGTAATGAAGCACTGCAAAAGCTTGACAAAAAGTATGATATCGTTGTCAACATTCAAGGGGATGAACCTCTATTTGAGCCAGAAATAGTAGATGGGATTGTCAAAGCACTGCAGGTAAATTTATTTGTTCTTTTCTAACAATGAAGTGTCACTATGACCTAAGAAACAAAGAATTTGTTTTATTCTATTCTTATCATCAACATGATGTATCATTTGAACACAGTGAAACACCAGGATGGATATGATTCCTGGTTAATCAATTAAGATTGAAAAGAGTATGAGATATTTTGTTTGAGTTTCACTCAGAAATGACTGGCCTAACTCTTTGTCAAGTTTGATTCTTGGTATTAAAACTCATATCCAAAAGTGCTCATAGCTGAAAATTCATCTAATAATCCCCATGAACAATTATGGAAGTTTTAAGCACTGCTGGTGAATTGCAGAGATTAGGACTGAACACTGCATCTCCTCTCTTTTGGGTAGCAGGAGATACCATTCATTCGAACATTGGATGATGCAAGTTATTGGAACCATCTTTTTTGTGTTTAATATTATGGAAATTATTTCCTTTAGGTCAAAGTTCTCTGTTGATATTCTATACTATAGACCTGAATTATTTGATTTCACTGTAGGGAGCCCCAGATGCAGTGTTTAGCACTGCTGTCACATCTCTCAAACCTGAGGACGCATTTGATCCAAACCGAGTGAAATGTGTGGTTGATACTTCTGGTTATGCAATATATTTTTCAAGAGGACTGATTCCATACAATAAGTCAGTGTTTTCATAGTATTATATATGGTAGCAGTTCTGCCTATTATCTGCTGCATGGCAAAATTGATGAACTATTATTACTGAATACAGGTCTGGGAAAGTCAATCCTCAATTCCCATATCTGCTTCATCTTGGAATTCAGGTACCATATGAAATATTTCCGGCTAAGAAACTTTATCTCCTTTTTTCTTCTCTTGTGATGCAGTATTATGTGTTCTAATTTTGTTTACCAACTTTTGAGAAAATAATATGTTGTTTCCATATCATGACAGAGCTATGATACAAAGTTCCTTAGGATATATCCTGAGCTGCTGCCTACTCCGCTGCAACTAGAGGAGGATCTGGAACAACTAAAAGTCCTTGAGAATGGATACAAGATGAAGGTCTGACTACAAATTTCTTTCCCTCATTTTTTCAGCACATTTCACCTTTTTCTCATTTCTATGAATCAGTTATTTCAATATTATGATATTTTGACATTTGAATGCACTAGGATTTGAAAACATTGATTTGAGCAGTATTACTAAGCCCACTTGTTTTCCTTACAATTTTTAAAGCCATTATTAGTAGGATTTGGTACAAACTTGTGCCACCTGCATTCAAATTCTTCCATGCTAGCTGCTGATAAAAATGGAATTTCAATTCATTTTCATGATATTTAGATTCTTGGCCTTGCCAAGATTTACCAGTTTACCCTTTCTTCTACTGTCCACACATAAGCGGTGATGGGACCAAAATCATGAGTAAGAAAAATGCCCATCCATTAGGAATGTAAATTTTGGTGATGAGTTCAAATATTAAGTTGAGGTCAACCATATGAAATACTTTCAATTGCATGATCTATCTCAAAATTGTATGGCAAATATGCAGAAAACTTTGAGGAACCACCTGGTGGTTGCTGCCTTAATGAATAACACTAGTCCTAAAAAGCTAGGACTTGGTTTCTAGTTTATTTAATTCTTGCTGAACTTTTCTATCCTATTAGCTTTCGCAGACCCTTTTATATCTCTGATTTCTATTACTAAACGTTATGCACAATTCTAGAAATTGCTTCCTGCTTCACATTCTCTGCTTTCTACTTTCATGCCCTTCTTTCAATTCTGATGCCTGAGTCTACAATTTGTGAATTGCATGCCAGATGGAAATGGTAAAACCATTTCTATTACATCTAACTGATTTGGAGCTGTCATCACACAGCCCAGATTTCTATTGCTGCAATTTTTAATTAACCTGAAATTTGAACCATCATGGATGGAGAATAGAGGCTAGAATATTTTTCTGTGATAGATCACTAACCATTAGTTGATCCTCTTGTTCTTTCAGGTGATAAAGGTCGACCATGAAGCCCATGGTGTTGATGCTCCAGAAGATGTTGAAAAGATAGAACGTTTTATGCACGAAAGGAACTTATCTTAAGTCTGTCCTTGCACAAGCCCCAATCAGTAATTAGTGCAGAGTGTGTGTGTGTGTGTGTGTGTGTGTATACATGTTGTCCAGAAGCATACTTGGGCTGGGTCCATTTACACACACAATTTCTTGTTCTTCACCGCCACCACCACCACTGTTCCTGGTCATCTTCCTTGAAATGCATTCCTCTAATGCTCTGAGCTAGTTTCTCCTCTTTATTTGATTTGAGTCAGGAACTTTACTTGCGGTATCACAACCCTTTCTTTAGCCCACCTTTTTGGTATTAATGAATATTAGCAGGGCACAATCACATATGCAGATCTGTTGGTTGTGTTAATTGTTGAAATTGGAACTAGAGGATGATCTAGCATGAAATATATTTGGTAAGTTCACGTGGTTATATATATATATATATGTTCCTTCACTGATTTGATGAACATATTGCAGCATCTTTCTTGATTCCAATCTATGAATAGACCTTCACATTGATTATTAGATAGTGGCTGGTTATCAAGCGGTGGCATTGTAGAATCTCCAGAGATAAATTGTTGTGAAATTAGGTATATTGGGGGGTGGGGTTTGAGAATTGAAATTATGGGTTTATCGTTTTTTGAATGGATCGTAGTTTCTTTTTTACTTGTGGATGTAGTAGGCATAATGAAAAATCACTATCAATTCGTGTCTCTAACTTGGTGTGTTTTGTGGGTATTACATAAAAGGATATAGAGAGAGAGAGAGAGAGAGAGAGAGAGAGAGGGATGAGAGGGATGCAAACAAACTTGATATTTTGGGATTGGGCTAAGTGTGAGGCACAACAATCAAAACATAAGACTATCACGCATTAAATTTAATAAATTATTAACAAATATAAAATGTATTACTATAATACGAGTATTATTAAAAATATCATAAATAAAGTGTTCACATAACCAAAATACATAATGTGTGTATTATGCCATTTGCATATATATATATCTAAAGGCAAAGGTGTGGTTGAGATCAGTCAACTTCATTGACCAAGTGGACCTCCGTTTTGAAGAGGAGAAAACAGAGATCGGAGCCGATGGAGAAGTAGAGAAACCCTCCCGGCGAGTGAGTTACGAAGGATCCGAAGCTCTTCCCCACCACGCAGTGCCACGCCGGCCCGTACATCCCGTCAAACTCCTTTACAATAAGTACACCAATGCAATGATGATGAGAAGATGATGATGATGATATTAATATACACAGGAACAGGATATAGGTACATACCTTTTTGAGGCATCGAGCGAGGAGGGAGGGGTTAGGGCGGTGGCTGCAGGAATCGAGCAGCGATCGGGCGTAGCGTAGGGCAAACTCTTGCATGGTGGGCGGCATGTCGGCTGATCTCAGCCGCACGTTCAGGCTGATTGCTATGGCCGCCAGCTTCGCTTCTTCCCCGGCGCCGGCGCCGGCCTCTCCCAATTTCTTTTTCACGGCTTGCTTCGGTCTGATCGGTCTCGTGGTCTTCTTCTCCATGAGATTTCTCATTTATCTTCTGCTTCTGCTTCTGCTATACATGTATATAATATATATGTATTAGTTGTCGGCGATGGAGAGATTTGGTGCAGACTGGCCGTAATCTTTTGACTAATATAGATGATTTCTTCTACATGTGAATGAAACGAATGATATTTTTTAAGTTTGCAAATAGTGGACCCACCCACCCACAAATACGTTTTTATTAACACAGAGAGAGAGAGAGAGAGAGAGGAAGGAGGGGAGTTGTTGGGAAGAAGAATGGAATGGTCTGAGTCTGAGATATTGACTGCCGTCAGTCATGCGCTTCAAATTTCAAAGACACCTCCAAAGCATGCCCCACTCTCCTTCTCCTTCCTCGTTTGTTATATATAAATATATATATATATACATACATATATATAGGTATGGGTCAGAACCTACGAAGGTATTCCCCTCTCAAGTAAATCTTATATTATCTGGCTTAAATAGATAGTAGAACAATTTTTATATATTTACTTTGAAGTGTTATAAATTAGGATTATAAATAAGTTTGTCATTTATGAATGAGCCGATGTTAGATTTAATAAAAGTTTATTTGAATTTATTCATTAAGATAAATAAATCAAAATTAAATTTAATTTAAATATTTAATTTATAAATAAGATGAACTTGAATTTAATAAAACTTAATTTATTAAAATTTACAAATATGTTCTATTAGAAGATCGTGAATATTAATAAATTTTATTAAAGAGACGCGTAAATAAGAAATTCATGAATAGTTTGTGAAGAAAATTATTTATAAATATATTAATATATTTATTTATAATTTTATACATATAATATTTAACATAAAGTTATTAATATTTAAATTATTATAATAATATAATTAATTTAAATATATTTAAAATTATTTTATACATTAATTTATTAATTTATAATATAATAAAATAATAAATTAAATTTAAATAACATATTTTGACTAACTTGAGCTCAACAATAAGTGTTCAGTTCAACTCGTCGATCTTTTGATGAGTAAAGGTTTAAGACTTTAGTCAAATTCAAACTCAAGCCTAAAAATTGACTCGTGAGATAAGTTCAAATTTAATAAAACTCGACTCTAACTAGGTTCGATTACAATCTTAATTTATAATAAGGCCCAACTCTTAAGGCCATTTAATAGGGTCCCTTAGGCTATGCTAAGCTAAGCCAAATGGGCTCTTCGGGCCCAATCCTAGGCCCAAAAGAAACTTAGGCCCCCAGATCCAATCGTTGTTCATCTTTCGTCTCTCTGTCTCCCTCACTCACTCACTTGACACAACCGTCGTCCACTCGTCTATAAGCACGAACGATAAAAACCAAACGAAAACCAGCCAGCCACTCATCAGAGGACCACCAGCTCCCCTGTCTCCGTGAAGAGCATCGCCATTCAGTCCTCTCTCTCTCTCTCTCTCTCTCTCTCTCTCTCTCTCTCGGAAGCTCCGATGGCTCGCGTCCTCGAAACTCTCGCTGTCCCTCGGGCTTCCTCCGTCCCAGCCTCCACGATGGCTCCGATGGGGACGACTTCGTCGGTTTCTGCACTCCCCGGCAGCCAGAAATCCCTCGAATTGCCTCGGTTCAGAGGCCTCAGGATCCAAACTAGTTGTAGGACTCGATCATTGGCATCGTTTAGTTCCAGTTCCAGAATCGTACGCCCTGGGGCGCGAATCGTCTGCGAGGCTCCGCAGACTGCCGTTGAAGGTAAATCAATCTACCTGTTGCAATCCTAGCTTCTATATTTACCTGCTTATGGGACCGGACGATAGTAGCAAGACTGTGAATTGATCGGTAGCAGAGATCTTATCAATAGGTGAACTTTTATTGATGAATTTCACTTTCGCTTGTTAATGGAGCTCAGTGCTTCACATTATTTGGAAGGTGACATTGAAATAACGACTAAACTTTTCTTGTTTTGTAGAAATCCTGTGCTGATTCAAATGTATGAATATGGAAAGGATCTAAGAAACTTATCATTTTGAACAAATTAAGTACAATTATGGAGTTTGTGGTTATTGTTTTAATGTTTAGAAGATGCTTTGCTTATACTTAAGGCAAGAACAAATCCTTTTCCTGATCCAAAACGGGATAATTTCTGGCTTTGAACTGTTTGTTGAACATCTACTTGTGCCTTCCTTTTTCTTTTGGTAACCGCTAGCCATCTCCCTCCATAAAAGAATAAATCATCTGAAAACTGCTTAGGAAAATGCAAATGAAGTATCCTATATTGGAACCAGAATGCATTCAAATGCTTTCTGTATTTGTTTTCTCGTTTTCATTTCCAATGCAGTACATCAAACAAGAGGAATTGCCGCTTGCTTCTTGAATTTTGGATGCAAAATCAATTGGATTCAATAGATTTAACAAGCACTATTGTTTGGGACCCCAATTTCGATCTAGTTTGTGACTGTTAAACAGTAAAGATTGTTGATTTCAAGCCTGTTAGGACTCCTTATGGAGATACAGAACTACATTTCTCAATCTATCCATTTGACACTTGTTCTTTGTGAACTGCTAGGGGTGCTCCTGGAGATGTAAAACTTCAGCTACAGGATTTTTTTAACTTCATTTTGACATAATAAATTTGGCATGTTCTTGACATGCTTCCTTTAAGAAGAGAAATCCATAGAATTATCCATTTCTGGTAGCAAATAGGCTGGAAGTGCATGAAGTATTTCAAGTTTGGTAGGCTTTCTAAGTCTTAAAGAATATCTGTACTCTAAGACTTAAGAAGAACTTTTTTTTTTCTTTTGGAAGATTGAATCTGCGTCAAGAGATCATAGGCGACCTCTAAAAGCTCCTGAAATTCATGGAATGGTCTAAATTGGATTTAAAAAATAAATAAATGAGGCTTAATGACCTGCAAGAGTATATAAAGCAATTTTATACAGTGGCAAATAGTAAGGACGATTACAAACTGCGGTCGATTATATGAGATTGGGGCAAGTTGTTTGATCAATGATTGCTGTAATGAGAATTCCTGATTACGGGTGATAATAAGTATAAGCTGACTGGGGCAAGTTGGTTGTTGTCACTATTTCCGTTAGTAAAACAGTAGCTCTTAGTGGAAGTGACAAATCATGTGCTTCTTTAACAACTGCAGTTCCTGCAGCCACTGATGAAACCTGGAACTCACTTGTCCTCGAGTCTGATTGCCCTGTTCTGGTTGACTTCTGGGCTCCGTGGTGTGGTCCATGCCGGGTAATTGAACCTGTTATTGATGAATTAGCAAAGGAATATACTGGGAAGCTCAAATGCTACAAGGTGAACACCGATGAGAGTCCTTCAATTGCAACCAGATATGGGATCCGCAGCATCCCAACCGTCCTTATCTTCAAGAGTGGGGAGAAGAAAGGCTCAGTTAGCGGTGCTGTTCCTAAATCAACTCTGACCAATCTCATAGAGAAGTTCTTGTAAAGCCGGCAAGCTATGTAAATCCTTAAGACTTAGTGGAGCTGTCTCCATGCATAATGTTTCTTCCACCTGCAGCTTGTTGTGCCACAAGTGCAGCCAAGCTGTGTCAATAAATTCAATATGCACCTGCATAGTTACTAGTTGCTGCTGTACCTTCATGACCATGTTAGCTAACACTACATGTCTTACATTCCTCAAATCCCATTTAATACTCAGTTCCTTCTGAGTATTTTTTTATTTTGTATCAGTTGATTTGGATCATTGGTTGTGGCTGCCTTATTTTCTGTTAGTAATGCATGCTGCAAGTAGCGATGTTAATGGTGGGATTTGGTCCAGATCTAATGTAACACATTTAGTTATTGATATTTGAATAATGATCCGATTCTTGGACAGTCTCTAGCTCTAGCCCAAGTGGACACAATTGGGACGTGGCTGGCTTATCCACAGACAACCCATTTCAATGATTTTGAATTGGACCCGGAACCTCACTTCTTAATTTGACCCATCGAGATGACATGTCTCCTTCAGTCTTGTTTTTTTTTCTTTTTACTGCTGCAAGTCTTCTTTTTTAATAGTTTCTGCCACATGTGACGTGGTGCCCTCCTATTGCCCCCGTCCACGAGTGGGCCAAGCATAGAATTTTCCTAACCTTTATCCATGTAAACTGGTTGACTTTTAACATTCCACTTCTCAAAGACTACATATCTTATTGTCAATTTGACTAATTTATAATGAACACATTTTTTTTTTTATTTTGGCAAATTAACATGTCCTAAAAATGTATCTTCACTTATCCAAAATATTATTTAGATATTTATTTGTGACATTTTTTTATTATATTCGTGCATTGTTGTATATTTGCATTAATATTAACATAAAATATAATATATTAATTTGCAAATTTTATAGATGAATGTTTAACTTAATTAGTGTTTCAAAGTTGATCAAATAGTTGCTCAAACAAAAAAAAAACAAAACACAAGTAAATAGAAGTAATTTGTTGAATAAGTATTACTCAAGTAAAAATAATAAGTTCTGAGTAAGAATAAGTGTTACTTGAGTAAAAAAAAATATTATTCGATTAACTTTTATAAGTAAATTTTAATTTAAAAATATTATTTAATTAAAAAAATTTATTACTTGAATAAAAATGATATTATCATATTACTTAATTAAAAAATTTATCTTATTCAAGTAAAAATAATATTTCTGTTAGTTGTTTTATTTTAATTTTTTAAATAAGAGATTGAATCAAAATAAAATAATTTAAAAATCCTATCTAATTGATCTATAAATTGAACTGAATCAAATCGTTAATTTTAACCGATTTAATTTAGTTATTTTTATTTAATCGGAACTTTTTTCACCCTTAATGGCTTAGAAGAAGAGTCCTGCACTAGTAGAATTCCAATTTAAGCTCTCAAATTTATCAATATTTACCATCTACTACTAGGCTATCGTTCCAATTATTATAACTAACAAAGCTTTTAACAAGTGATGACTCATTTATCTCACGTGTCAATTCTATAAAAAATATTTTAAATAACCGTAATACCACGTCATCATGATGACCCGGAAACCGCCACGGTGCTTCAGAACTCAAAGACTCGCCCTGTTTATATTCGATCAGCGGCATCTGCCTCTCTCCCCAACTCAAAAAGAATCGCGCCGTTGACGCCGATCCAAAACCTTTTCCGATCATCACCGTTAGAGATATCACGGCAGAAGTTTTCTAGCGAAAGTAGCCTATACAGCCCCGTCTCCGCCTTTCTTCTCTACTGGTACGCGGGGATGATTAATTTCCGTCTCTCTTCTCATCTTCTTCTTCTTCTTCTTCTTTGCCAATTTGATGACAATATGGCACGTTGCTGCTCTCTTTGTGATCTTTTTCCATATTAATGATTTGTTTCTATTCGTGTTTCATATGTTGGAGGTCGTAAATCGCAAGAATCTTCTTGCCTATGTTTCTCTCTTTTTCTTTTTCAATCTGGAGGTTCATGTAATGCTGAGCAGAGCCCTTTCGGCTGATTTTAAAAGAACTTGTAGATCAGATTGCTATTACTCTTAACTCTTCTTCTTTTAAGATTACTAGTATTTCGAATTTTAGCAACCTGTGTAAGGAATGGATATTTAATCTGCATCGTTTGTTTGGCCTCCTGTCTAGTTCTTAGCTCCAAGTATTTGTCTTTTTCACTTTTGTTGCTTTCTATGTCCATCAAAGAAAGCTGCCAACATGGCCGTTAGTATAAAACCTGATCTTCAACCTTTCCTTGTGGGTTGGTTCTTTCCAAAAAATTGTATTGCTTTGAAATTGTGGCTTGTTCATGGGTATTATCAATTTGTCTTGAATAGTTTTTTGTTACTTGTGTGTCGAGAAATCTTCTTGGAATACGTGAAGTCTGGTCACTATCTAGTCGTTTTCATTTTTCTGGCAGCCACCTGAACTAATGTTTTAGACTTTAGTCGTTGCTTTCACGGGTTGCTTCACAAGTAGGGCAACTTGGTATTCTTATTTATATTTCACAAACAGATATGGTGTGAGCTGATTTTTAGATCTCTGTTATCAACTGTGGAACATACCTTCCTCTTTGTTGATGCCGATGAACCTATTGTTTGGAGTGTTTTAACGAAGTTTCTATTGCCCCCATCACATTCATGACAAAAATCTTGGCCTCCCGGTTTTCAAACGTTCTATTCACGTTAGTCATGATATTTGACCTAGTAACAGAAATAGTTGATTTTCTTACATGTCTATATTTTGTATTAATCAAAAATTTGAATGTTGATTGTCAGTATCCATTCTAGAAGGTCAAAGAAGTACTTCTCATCCTTAAATATGAATGGAGGGACCGTGTGGAAGTTGAGGTCCCCAATTTATTTGGCGCTGCTTACTCTCTATTGGTTACCCTTTTCATAAGTAGGGCCCAATGTGGGTGATCAAGGAACATCTGCCCTTAGCTTATCCTCCAATCCCTTGGCCAATCTGTCAAATGCAGATGCCTCCCCTGATGCTCTTTGTCTAATTTTTTGCTTTCATTTTTTAAGTACAACTTGTTTCAAAAGTAAATCTCTCTGGATTCTTGTTATGATATGATAAAAGTTCCCAGGTAAGGGTGCTTGGTTTCGGTTCAATCTTTATCTTTACTCCTGCAAATCCGCTCCTTTTTTTTCCTTTATATTCTCTTGTTAAGAAATGCTTAAAGGCGCATAATCATATATTCAACTGCCATTCAAGCTTATCTTATAGGCAACTTACTGAGACTCAGGTTGCTACTCCCTCATTTCTAAAACAGGGTTGATGATGGCCTACGAGCACACCATTCAAGAACCTGCAGGCCAGTTTGGATCTGATGGGAATGTTTCCCTGAAGCAAAAGTGGGAATCAATTCCAACTCGAACCACAACTTCTGAAGATGGGAACGATGATTTCGATTGCAATATTTGCCTAGACTCGGCGCATGACCCTGTGGTCACCTTCTGTGGTCACCTGTACTGCTGGCCTTGTATTTATAAGTGGCTCCATGTGCAAAAATCTTCTCTTGAACCAGATGAGGACCCCAAGTGCCCTGTCTGCAAGGCTAACGTTTCCCAGTCATTATTGGTCCCTTTATACGGGCGTGGAACATCAAAATCCGAAGCCCAGAGGCCTCAAATGGATGTGGCCGCTCCTCGCAGACCCCCTGCTTCTCCTCGTCCAAATCAGCAGCTCCATTCTTATCCTCTCGTTTCACACCCTCGCCCATTAATTCATCGCCCACAACACTACTCCCCTTACCCTTACCCTTATGGTGGTGATTATTCTTCCACGACCGGTATCTTCAGTCCAAGAGTTGGCATGTTCCGGGAGATGGTGTTTGCGAGGATGTTGGGGAATCCAGGCTCAGGGACAAGTTTATTTCCTTATCCACACACTAATGGCAGGCGTAGGATGAGAAGGCAGGAGATGCAGATTGACAAGTCTCTCAGTCGAGTGTCCATCTTTCTCTTTTGTTGCATCATTCTGTGCCTTCTCTTGTTTTGAGTCTCTTCTGATCTTGTCTTGCCCTCTGTATAGTGCTGTGAAGAAGTTATGGGGTTTGATTTGATGAGTTCATCAACGGTTAGGAATAGGTTAGCATGCTCTGTAAGTCAATAACATCCCATATATATATATATATATATATTTAAAAGGAGTGATTATCCTTAAATCCAATATATATTTGGAGCTAGCAACAAATTAAAATATGTAATGCTAATTATTGCTGTTTATTATGCCATATATAGATATCAATATATCCTTGAGAATAATAATAAAAATAATAATCATAATAGATTTCTTCAATTGAAAACTAGAGGAACTTTTAAAATTATTATAAAATTTTAAATTATTTAACGCAATATTACACTTTTTAAACAATTGAACACATCACGTTCTAAGATGGAGATTCACACAAGTAGAACTTGTGATTGGCAGTAGTAGTGAGTTCCTACCCTAGAGCCAGCCTGATGTTTGGCCAAATTTTGCTCATTTAGGTATTGTTGTCTTTAAATAATTTTTATATTTAGAAGATTTTTGATTATTTTGAACTCGCTATCTCGCTACTCCCTAGCTAGTAGCTAGTTCCAATAATAAGTTTTGTTTGCATGAATTCCATGTCATTTAAAATTCTCTTGATATGACTACGTATTAATATTTAATATATTATATTAATATAATACACAATATTAAGACATTGTGTGTGCTTCGCCACCATAAACTATATATAATGCTTGTTTAGGGAATATATATTTTTTGGATGGTCTTAAAATGCGATCTGGTAGAGATCTTTCTTTTAATATATTTGTATAATTTATTCTTTTTTATTGTTAAGAGCAGTGATGGAGTCGGGATTTTGGGTCAGCTGGAAAGCAAAAGTCTCAAGTTTATATACTAAATTTTGTTGTCATTATTTAATTGTCCTCATATATTTTTTTATTTTAGGAGGGTAAATGTTAGAGAGTATTATAATTTATATGCACAACCTATCATTAAATATTATATGTAGTTCCACTCCTATATTTCTTTATTTTTTATCTATATATATATTTTGATCTTTTGTTGGAGGGTTCGGGCTTAATAACATTTCCGTCTTTAGAAATTTATCTGAAAATTAAGTACACCGACAGGGATGAGTATGAAATTAAGACGCAGATAGATATAGAGAGCACATGCATGTGGTCTCTCTCTCTCTCAATGCTTTCTTCTTCAACTCACTCACAGACAGTCACAGCCTGCCGTCAGTTCGTACGTACCACATTACTCCGTACACCTTAAACGCGTCGATCGATCCACTTTTTATCCTTAATTTTACCAATATATTATATCTATATATATATATATATAATCACCGACTCCATTCCCGCGTTCTCTGTGCACATCTCTGGATTAATTATTCTAGCCTATATATAATTGGCTCCACTCTCTTAACACTTCCATATCGATCATCCATGCAGATCAACTACTACGAATCATTCTGATCTGAATATTACATTCATATCAGTTTCGAACATCACCGGCCGCCGGCGGCAATAATAATGGCCACTCTTCTCTATAATGCTTCCTTCTTCTTCTGGCAACTTTTTTTCCTTCTTCTGGGTTTCTCCTTCGCCGGAATCCATGGCCGGGGCTACCGTTGGCTTGACGCCCATGCAACTTTCTACGGCGCTAACCAAAGTCCATCCACCCCTGGTAATTAATTAAATGTGCATCTTTGCATGTTTAGCCCTTTGTAAGTTGTACGGGTGTAGTGTGTGTTCGAATGTTCGGATTCGGATGGATTCTATCTACAGACCCAATTCAATCTAACTGATAATGAAGCTCATTTTTCTAAAATTCCCTTTCTTTTTCGTTTCATTTGGTCAAATTTGTTTATATATATATATATATATATATATATGTTTCTTCAGGTGGGGCTTGTGGCTACGAAAATACATTCAGTGCCGGATTCGGGACGAACACGGCGGCAGTGAGCGGCGTTCTCTTCAGAGGGGGCGACGCGTGTGGCGCTTGCTACCAACTCATGTGCAACTACAGGGTGGACCCCAAGTGGTGCCTCCGCCGCCGCTCCATCAGCGTCACTGCCACCAACTTCTGCCCTCCCAACAACAATGGAGGGTGGTGCGATCCCCCTCGCCAGCACTTCGACTTGTCCATGCCTGCCTTCTTCCGGATAGCCAAGCAAGCCAACGAAGGCATCATCCCCGTACTCTATAGAAGGTACAATAATTATATATATATATATATATAGAGAGAGAGAGAGAGAGAGATTTGACATTAACTTGTTTTAACTTGACGATGTGGGGCGTTTTTGAATGGATTGAATGAAGGGTGGCATGCAGAAGGAAAGGAGGAGTCCGTTTCACTTTGAAGGGGCAACCGAATTTCAACATGGTGATGATCTCCAACGTGGGCGGGAGCGGCGAGATTAAGGCCGCCTGGATCAGAGGCTCCAAGAGCAGATCGTGGGTGGCAATGCGCCGGAACTGGGGCGCCAACTGGCAAACCGGCGTGGATCTCCGAAGCCAAACCCTCTCCTTCAAGCTGCTGTTGGCCGATGCCAAATCCCAGCGCTTCCTAAATGTTGTGCCTTCCTCTTGGCAATTTGGCCAATCTTTTGCTTCCAAAACTCAATTTATCTGATCTCGATGATATATATATATATATCATTATTATATATACTTAATGCATTAAGATTAACTGTCATTAATTACTTACCCCGTGTATTCTATCTTAAATGGTTCGTTCGATCGAGAACATTCCATATTCTCATATGTTCTTTGACTTTTCCCAATTGAGTTTGCAATTTACTCAATATTATTATTATAAGAAATGAAATGATTAATAGAAATATACATATATATGCTTGATTTGAGTCATTATTTAATTATTATATGCTGCTTCTCTTTTTTAAGGTAAATGTATTTTTATTTTGTCATCTCTTAACTTTTCTTTTTGTTACTTGGGTTATATACTTTTGCCCCCTTAAAATTATCATTTACTAAAAATGTGCAAGTTAAAAAATAAAATATTTTAATAAAATTTGAGTATATATATTATTATAACTTAAAGATTATAAATTTAAATCTTATTAGTAGAATTTATTTATTTATTTTTTAAATAAGTATTTTATAAATCTATTTTATTAACAAAAATTTGTAATCCGAAACAGCTCAAAAGAAATTAATGCACAAAATAAAATTCCTAACGACATAAAAGACATATCAATATATATATATATATATATGAAGTTACATACATATCCAAATATATAAAGATGGAGGATAAGATCAAAATCAACCCAATAATAGCAACAAAAGACTAATGCACAAAATCTTATGAAGCTAGCTAATATAAACACTAGGTTGCTACCAAAAATGTTGCAAAAAACATAAAGAGCCAGCCAAGCCAAACGTTAATTAAAAGATCACTTAGGATGCTAATTGGAGAAAGGTGGTGGTGAAGGCCAAGCAACCTACAAACACCCATCTTTCTTGTCTAGAAAAACCTAGAAGAGAAAAATAATATTTAATATGAGTTTAATTTTTATTAATAATTATTATTTTAGTCTAGAATGCAAATGAATATGATGGCACCAATAAAATGTTGGCAACCAACACTTAGTGGTGGTGGCTTCCTTAGAGTAATCGCCCGAGTTAAAATTTAAGGTTTTGAGTTTAAGTTTAATAATGTGGGTTGGTTATTTGAATTGTCCCTATAAAATCTAAATATATATATATATATAGAAGAAAAGAAAAATATAAAATAAAACTTTGTATTTATGGCATTTAAATTGTGCACGGTCGGGCTGGGGGCCTTCTCGTCGAGTGGATCAATCGGTCGGCTCTCCATTCTGTGCAACTTTCCAAACCCTCGGCTCCAAATAACACAACACAAATGGTGAAAGATCGAAGCAAATCGCGGGAGGAGGATGATGCGGAAAACGGAGAATCGTCGAAGAAAGCCCGCAGTGGTTCCAAATCCAAGAGGAAAGTAGAAGAAGATGAAGAAGAAGTAGAAGGATTAGACTCCGAATCCGGCAGTGGATCCGATGATGACGGGTCGAGAAGGTCCGAAGAAGGGAGAAAGAGGAAGAGAAGTCGAGGCTCGAAGCGACGATCGCGAAGGAAGTACAGCGACGACGACGATTCGTACTCTTCTTCATCGGCAGATCAGTATTCGGACTCGGGAGATTCGTATTCGGAGCATTCGTCGGAGGACAGCGAGACCGAGGAGGAGAGGCGGCGGAGAAAGAGGAAGGAGAGGAAGAGAAGAGAGGAGAGAGATAAGGAGAGGAGGCGGAGGAGAAAAGACAAAGAGAAGAAGAGGAGGAGGAAGGAGAGAGACGAAGATGACAGGAAGCTCAAGAAGAAAAAGAAGAAGAGGGATAAGAAACACAAGGATAAGAAGAAGGACAGTGAAAGGGGAAAGAAGGGCGCCGTCACCAATTCTTGGGGAAAGTATGGCATTATCAGAGAAACAGACATGTGGTAAGGGTTTCCGCAGTCAATTTCTCGTTCTATGATGCCTTTTATACTCTCTGAATTAAGGTTTGTGTGCGCAAATTACAACCTCAATCCTACTAAGCCCAAGCCTATGGTTTATTTATTTGTTTGTGTTTTATCTTGCGTCTACATGGTGGGTTGTCAATTTCTTTGTCATAGTTGCTACTGGTTTTACGAGATGACTGTTTTACATACGATGGCGTGGGATAAAACCAAAATGCACACTCCACACAACAGCTGAAGCTTTCTATAGATTAGACTCCACTAAGAATTAAATTTGACATTATGTTTCAAAATGCTTTTGTTTTGCAATGTTTCCCAATACTTTGTATAAGGCCTTGTAACCATGTTAGATCTGTTTTGTAAGGTAGGATTTTAATAGACATGCTTGCTGTAGATGGAGTTTGTTTATGTGGAATTAAGTCAGAATTCCACTTTGCTGTAATTTGAATGTCTCTCATTAGTTTGAAATATATATATATATATATATTTTTTTTTTGGGGGGGGACCCATTTAGTAAGCCATTGGAAATAGATAGACCAGTCTCGTTATGCAATAGTCTAGTGCAGCAATCCTTGTGGCTTGTAGTGACCCATCATGGATTTTGGAGTGGCATGGTTTGGTTGGATTTTGAAACAAATGAAACTAGGGAAAAAGAAGCTAGGGCACAATCGAGAGAAAAGAATACTCGGATCTTTACTTAGAGAAAATAAAATGAACAAAATGAGAACAATAATACATAAAATGAAGGCATTCCTGATTATATATATTCAGCAAGCCTAAGCCACTGCCTAACTAAGATTGAACGACGACAACATAAGCGCATATCAAAGCAACCTACTATATAGCAAATTACAATAACAACACAACTAATTAAATAATCATCAGCACAAATAACAGCAACTCAGGTAATATGCTCTTTCACAGATTTGAGCAGAGTATACATCTCATGATAGGGTAACTCAAAATTTGAGATTTCCTTTTATATAGGTGTCTAAATAACAATCTCAATTCAATTTGATAACCGAAAAATCAAACTTGCAATTCAGTTACTTATAGAATCAAAGCAAGATGGCTAAAGTGAAAAAGTGTTCTAAGCATTTTATGTGATTGTAAATTCATTTGGAACTAAAACCAAAGTTTTATTGTATGATATGAAATATTGGGTGGTTAAGTATCAATATATGTTAAAAAATGAGTTGAACTTATTTGAAGGTGTTATAGTGAATATATGACCAGATAAGAAAAGACAATTGTTAAAATTGGGAGCACTGGCAGTCCAAGAAATCACCCTAAAAACCAACGAATTTGTTCACTCTTGAACACTCTCACAATCCTCTCGGTTTGGACACAAACATTACAACAGAAAATAAATGCAATCAAAACAGAACAAAAATAAGAAACAAGAAATGCAAACCACAAACACGAGACAACAGATTTATCCTGGTTCATATTGCAATATGCAATCCTACATCTAGCCTTAAGAACCCTCCAAGAGCAGCCTTCTTTGATTCAGAAAGAATGATCACAGTACATCAGTTGCACCCCCGATTACAATCATTCTCTCAAGATTACAAAAGCTATTCTATGAACACAACCTTTCCTCTCTCAAAGCTTTCTCAAGAAATAACTGAATTATGCCGCGCCTATTGCTTAGCCCTCCTTCTCTATTTATAGAATATTAAGGCGACAATTCCTAGGCTATTAAAAGACTGGATATTACCAGTTTTACCCCCAGCTTGACAGCTATTTACAAGTAAGTCCATCGCCTACCTCTACTCTCTAAGCTGCATAATAACCTATATAAAAACACTGTTGTTGCTGCCATCAATACTTCAGACAAAACTCTAATAACAATTAAAAATGGTGTTCTGCAATGGTGATTGAAAAAAAGATGTGGGAGATGCATTTAAGATGGGTTAGATATATGAAACAAAGCCCAACAGATGCATTTATAAGGAGTGAATAAAACAAAAGAAGCGTAGTTAAAGTGATAGAGGAAGGTAAAAAAAAAAAAAAAAGCAGTGAAAAACTCTTACATATTGTATGTGATATGATGATTGACAAGTTAGGTCCATGTAGTCAATTCCATTTATTGGGATTAAGATTTGATGGTGGTGGTGTCAGTTTATGCGAGCACTTTTCTCTTTGCTCATCTTGCTTGATAATTCAAACCAGCAATACAACAATCAATAATTAGAAAGGCACAATTGCGAGCAATTGTATCGTCCAAAATCCTATCTTGCTAGCCCTTGAGTCACTGGAATCTAAATGCAAATATCACCATCTCAGCTGTTTATGTGAACTTTAAAATGGGACGTAAGAGTTAAGCAACCAAGTAATGGAAGAGAGATTTAAGTACTACTTTCTGTCAAACCTATCATTGAAGTCCTGTTGAGGAAGATAAGACTAATTGGAGTGAAAGGGTGTCCCATGAGATGAGAAATAAAAGTATACAAGTATATTGAAAGTCTTTGAAATTTGCTTCATTTTCTAGTCAAGTGCCCTTTTTCTTTTCTTTTTCTTTTTCTTTTTTTTTTTTGAAAAACTTTGATAGGACCCTTATTAGTCACATGTACCAGCAAAGAAATAGGAGGGAAGAAGCAGGGGCAGAATAGGATATTGGGAGAGGGGGAAAGTGACAAAAACAGTTGAAGGGCAAAAGGGGGAAGAGCAGCCAAGGGAGCATGGCTGATAGCTGAGGCCGTTGGAGGGGAGTGTCGCTGGATAACAAACTATAAATAAGAGAGGCTAGGAGAATATTGGGGGGAAGATCTTGGTGGGAATAGTGGGAGAGTGTGGACCTCTCAAAAGTCCATTTTTGCTTTTCAGCATAGGCTGTTTTCATGTTGTATTTCTCTTGTTTAATTGGTGGGAATAATGGGTGCTAATTGTGTATCAACATACACAATTATGACATTGTAGTCACGGGAAATTATGAGGAAGGAGAAAACTCAGAGATTGCTTGATTCATGAATTTGACATCAAAGAGTTGGGGTTGTTAAAATACTTCTTAGGTATAGAAGTTGCCCATTCTAGGGTAGGTATCTTCATTTTCCAACAAAAGTATATTGTGAATCTTCTAAAGGAGACAAGGTTGTTAGGTTGCAAGGCAACTGCAACTTCAATCGAGCCTAATCACAAGTTGAGTGAGTTCCTAGAGGAGAAGGCAATTGACAAGGGGTCCTACCAACGGCTGGTAGGCAAGTTGATTTATTTAGCCCATACCTGGCCAAATATTGCCTATGCAATAGGAGTAGTAAGTCAGTTCATGCATGAGCCTAAAGAGACCCATCTAAGAGTTGTTTATCGAATATTACATTATTTGAAAGGAACACCAGGGAGGAGAATTATATTTAAAAGAGGTTAGGGTATGAGTATTGAGGCCTATACACATGCAAATTATGCTGGCTCAATGGTGGATCGGAGGTCTATTTCGGGTTATTGTACTTTCCTATGAGGCAACCTTGTGACCTGGGGGAGCAAAAAACAGCATGTTGTAGCTCGATCTAGTCCAGAGGCAGAGTTATATCAATGACTCTAGGTGTTTGTGAACTACTTTGGTTGAGAATTCTTCTAGATAATCTGAAAATTAAAGTGACAGGAAAAGTTGGATAGCAGCTTAATTTGTACTCCGTATATATCTTCTTGTGATCAGCTAGCAGATATTCTAACCAAAGGACTACTTGCAGCCGTATGCCAAAGAACTATCAGCAAGCTTGGAATGGATGATATCCACTCTCAAGCTTGAGGGGGAGTGTCAACGGATATGTTCCAGATCTGGTGCTAATGATTGATTCCTAAATCAATCGATGATTTCTTGATTTATTTTCTATTCCTGTTGTATATCTTTTATTGTCATTCTTTCCATAGTTGTATCTTATAGATTTGTATTCTTTCCTTATTCTAGGATTAGAATCTTGCTAGCATTTAGAAACTTCCTAATTAGTAGAGGAAGTTTTGTATATATATATTACTCCCACAAGGGAGAATTAATGAAGGAATTCACATTTTTAGTAGAGACTTTTTGACAGCTTTTGAAAGTTTTGCATATTTATGTGTTAGAAGGATGATAAATCATGCTTGGAAAAAGAAATGAGTTATCTTGATACATAAATATACCAAAATTCCTCTTGTTTGAGAGTAGTTTGTTCTGGATTTGTTGGCAATGAAAACAGCTGCTGATATTCCATGTTCTTATATTCTTCATATTTCCTTCTATAACATGTTGTTTTCTATAGGAACAAGCGGCCTGAGTTCACTGCATGGTTGGCAGAAGTAAAACAGGTATGCCATTTTCAACTTTATTTCTGCCTTTTGGGAGCTGACACACATCTCCATGGAGGGCATGGTAGTACTTTATCCGGTCACCAATCTTTATTCATGTTGTTTGTTGGATGCTTTATAGGTGAACTTGGAAAGTTTGCCAAACTGGGAAGAAAAGCAAATGTTCAAAGAGTAAGTGCCCGGTTTGCTGAAATTGTTGCCTCATGTTTAGCAACACTGTATAAAGATTTGTCACAGGATGTGTGGCTTTCCTTTTTGTTATTTAGTACCATGTTAAATGCCAGAAATATTAATGGCCGTTCCTTGCAGATTCATGGAGGACCATAATACCACAACTTTTCCTTCCAAAAAGTAAGGCTCTATGTTGCTTTGTTCATTCGTTAGGGTTTTAGAGATCATACCTGCCATTTGTCTATACAAAAGTAGCAATTTTTTATTGGTTGAGCATCAGCTATAGTTGTCATCGAATCTATTCCAGTCTATTTTGTTAGCTTTGGCATAATGCTGAACCTTGTCAACAAGGGAAATTTGATAATAAGAGCTACTGCTTTCAAGAAACTTATTTCTTTGGTGTTAATTTTTCATAAGGATTGAATTAAGACAAATCTTTTTGGATGCGATTTTTCGGCAAGTATGAAAAGAAGCTCATCTCTTGGAAAAATAATAGGTTGACTCTAATCAAAAGCACCTTAGTTAATACACCTATTTATCCAATGCCTTTTTGCCTAGAACCTTGCTCGATATTCAATAGGCTATAAAGGTTGCAAAGGAGCATATTTTGTAAGGAGAATTGGGGGAGGAGTTTAAATCATCTAGTAAAGGGGGACAAAATTTGTAACCCTCTCCAAGGGAGGGTTAAGATATGGGAAGCCTAGCTCTGTAACAAAACTCATATTGGAAAATGTTGTGGAGGTTTGCTACTAAACCAAATAGTTTTAAAGGAAAATAGTGGCACAAAAATATCATTGCACATGGGAGGAGTGGTGAACTGGTTTTCGATTGCATTCTAGCCGGGGCTTGTGGATGGATATTTTTTGAGTTTGGGATGCCTTCTATGCTCATATAGCCGTTCAAATTGAAGGCAAGGTTACATTTTTGGTATGCTAGCAGGTGTGACATTAGATGCCTAACTGAATGGATCATCTGGTCTGACATTAGGAGGCATATTTGTTCACTAATCTTTAGATGAAATTTCTAGGAATAGGAATTGGACTTGCGCGACAGTTCCCGTCTTTAGATTTCTTGATGACGAACACATTTCCAGGCAAGGGGAGAAGAGTTGGACTTGGCATCCATCTGGGGAGATACTTTCTTGGCCCAATCCTTTTATGAGCTGCTTAGGCGTGAGTCACACTTATTTGTGGGCTATTGGACGAGTGATGGTACCACTGAGTGATTTTCTTGGGATAGGTGGGGTGGGAATCTGATTTAGGACAACAATCACATTATTTTTGGTCGGTGCTTCTTGTGCAAGGGAGGAGGACAATCATCATTTGATCTTATACTTTTACACTTCTTAATACTGAGAGTTATGGAATCTTTCTTTTAAAGTATGCCATGCAATGCTTGCTAATATGCTGGATTTATTCTTTGCTTGGTCAAGGAGTTTCTTGAGGAGAGGTTCAAGATTGCTTAGAAAATCTCTCCTCTTATGTTTAATGTGTTTTATCTAGAGACAGAGAGAAAAAAAAAAAAGCTTCTGAGGGGTGGAGAATTCCATATTTTATTTAAAGGGAGCACTTTTCATTTCCATATTTTCTGGTTGACTGAAAATTGTTCTTTATTTATATATTCCTTCAGTTTGTTTTTTAGTAGATAGATTTCATTCTTGGTTTGCCCCTTTTAGGCAGTTCTGTTTTATTTTCATACACTTACAAAAAAAAGTATTGAGTCAAGAAAACATTTCGAAATCTTTTCACCATCTTCTGTGAGCTATTCTTTGTCTGAGAGAATGTCTCCCACTTATTTCTTCTGTTTTCCAGTCATGGCATATTGCAACCGAGTACTTCCTGTTTCTGGTTGCAGATACTATAACCTTGATGCATATTTCAAACACAAGATCGAAAAAGAAATTAAAAAAGGTATCAAAAAGGCCCCCAAGACAGAAATGACGGTATTTAATGATGAAGAACAGCGACGGTATGTGTATATTGCCCTGTTTTAATTATTCTGAAGTTAAAGGTTTTGTTTGGTTGTGGAAAATGTTTTCCAGTTTCTATCACCGGTTTTCTATAAAAAATCTTTGGTTTTCATTTTTCCATAGAAAATTTGAAAAAGCATGTTCAAATGTTAGAAGTACAGAAAACTAATTACAACATATTGAGAGAGAGAGAAGTTTTTCTTTTGTGTAACTTGTGTTAAGAGTTAGATATGATCTGAATTGAACTTTGTGCACAACTGCGTTTTTCAAATCTTCAAAATAGTAAGGAGCGCTTGGAAAATTTATTTTAGGAGTTTTCTAAGTCCAATTCAATTTTGGAAATTTTGAAAATTCATTAAGAGAATGAAATATTGGCAATGACGAAAGTAGCGACAAGAAATAGTGGTGAAAAACTGTAGGGTAGGGGTAAGTACCCATTGCTATTTGTAAAGAGGGTTACTGCCATGTATGGCACAGAGAAGGATTTTGCCATTGGATATTAAATTTATTCAGCTGTTTCATTCCAATATCAGGCTAGAATTGCTGCAAGAACGCGAAAGACACAAGGAAGAACAGGTGGAAGCACTGAAGCGGTCTATGCAGGGTGGAATGGTGAGCTTTGCACTACTAGTCCTAGTCCTTCAATATTAATCAAAATTTCTTTTTATCTGTAAATGTTATGCTGGAATTATACTTACTCGCATGCATGATTTCATTTGAATTTACAGGCACAAGCAATGAAGGAGCAAGCTCAACTCAGAGAAGAAATGGCTTACCATTTCAGGGTTGGCAATTTAGAGGTGAGGATGGTGAATATTGACTGGTATTTAATTCAACATGTCCATATACATATATATAGTTGTTGACATAAAATTGCAATTTGATTTGATGCCAAAGGCTGGTGCTGCAATTCAAAGAAGGCTGGACCCAGATGTTGCTATGTGAGAAGGGTATTGAAAATGGAAGGATCTCTGGGTTGCTAATGAATCGCAATCCCTGCCAAGCTTGCAGATATGATCTTCAGAGATCCGTTTGCTTGGAGCATGATTTGAGAGATTAAAACCTTTTCTTTTTTGAGGTTCACTTTTTGGGCTCTCTTAATGTGTCCCATTTTTGCAGCATAGTAGAGATTTATATATATTACTATGCGAACATATATATGTCCTGTAACACTGCTGAGTTTATTATGTTTTCAAACGCATTGCTGATGCTGCCTTTGTAATCCTCTCCTCACAAACATTGAACAGCAGACTGCAAGCATACTGATTGCCTGCATTTGAGACCGGAGGAAAACGAGTTATCTACTAATAGCGATATGAGTAAAGTAAAGAAATCTTGTTGGATAAATGTTGGATAAAATGAAATAAGTATTTATTAGAATTGGAGGCAGACTCGGAAGAGAAATTGGAGTAGAGGGATGGTTAGGTTGATGATGGGACCCCCCCCCCCCCCCCAACGAATAATGCAAATATTCAAATATCCAAAGATGATGTTGTTGTTGTTGTTGTTGATGGTGCAGCAGCAGAGGCAGCAGAGTACTAACTACGGCGACACCGACTTTGCTGCTGTCTGTCCGGCTGCCCCCATCCCCATCCGTTCCTCCACTGTTTGGTTGTCTTTTTTTTCTGTGTCATGTGCTCTGGTTTTGTCCCAGAACAGAACTCGCTTTTTCTTGTACCACTTTCAGCATCTCACCTCATTCAAGGAAAAAAATACAGGTCAAATTTATATTTATGTCACTATATTTTCATAATTTTTTATGCAATTATTTAAATTTTTTGTTATTGTAATTATACCCTTATTGTATCACAGGTAAAATTTTATTAAAAGCTCAAAATAATTTTTGAGTTAAAAGGTGTAAATTTTTTTATACATATGTGGGGTCTCACATAATATGTAAATTAGATAATTTTAATATTTGAAATTTTTTTCATTATTTATAAGATATATATATTTTTATAAATGAAAGAATCCTATTCTGAGGTTAGTAAAGTCAAGATAGACGTTATTTATAAGAATATTAATTATAATAAAATTAAAAAAATAAAAATAAACGTTGTCTATAAGAATGTTAATCTTAAATTATTTTGAATTATTTCATGTTCTTGTACAAATAAGTAAATATTTATTTTAAAAAATATATGTATTTAATATTAGTATAAATATTGTTCTTAGACTTTTTAGCATTTACCTTGTTTTGACTTAATCATAGAGTATTTGTACATAAAATCTCATACGCGCCCTTTTAACTCTGTCTTTCTTTGTAAACTTAGACAATTAGACGGTTAACATTTTTTGTCAAATAAATTTATTGTTATATCTTAACAATAACCTCTATACTTATATTTTCGATTCAATTTAATTTATATATTTTGAATTTTTCTTTCATGTGGCAACCAAATCTTTTATATTTTAATTATATTATTGAACTTACATTTTTAAATCAATTTAATTATTATATTTTGACATGTAAACAAAATTAAATTAAGTCCTATCATTTTATTTTATTTTATTTTTACACGTTAAAGTATAATTGTTAAATTGATTAAAAAATATAAATATAAAAAAAATTAAAATAACAAAAAATTTGAATGGTCACATAAAAAAAACTTAAAAAAATAATATTAAATTAACTTAAAAATATAATTTAAGCAAAAAAAATTAAATAATCACATGAAAAAAGACGTAAAGATATAAAACTGGCCCAGTAAAACTTGAAAAGTGAAAAGTGTTGGAAGCATGGCATCTCATACTTTTTTTTTTTTTTCTTATATATATATATATATATATATTGTGAACGGAACAGAGCACAAAAACACCACCTTCTTCTTCTTCTTCTTCTTCTTCTTCTTCTTCTGGGGTTGGGTTCATTGCAATTAATTAGCAAATTCAGTAACAAAACATGATGATGGATGGGTGTGGGTGGTTGGGGTTTAGGGTTTATTTAATTTTATTTTGATATACGCATACGAACGAACGAACGTAAGCCCAGCTGAGCTGAGCCGACGGACGATGGCGGGGGGGGGGGGGGGGGAGGCGTATATTTAAATAAAATCGCAGTCTAAAAGTATTATTAAACATATAATATATATATATATATATATTAGAAAATGAAGGAAGGAAATCTTTGTCTTAACCTCAAAGCCACTTCACTTCACTTGCCTTTCCTTGCCCCAAACATTATATATCGATCCATCATCATCTTTATTAATATATAAATCCTGCCATAATATTCCTTCCAACCCCTTTGGCCGCTCCGCTCCCCCCCACCTTTCTCTGTTGCTTCTACTTTCCCACTCTCTCTCTCCCTCTCCCTCTCTCCGTGGATTCACATTCTCTGTCCAGGAAAGAGCTTTGAGGTATGAGGGGTCCTTTAGGGGCAGTCATAGGGAGGTACCCTTCAAGCGACGGGAGTGCCCAAACGGCCGGGATCATAAAGCACAACAGAAAATGCAGGGATATAGCATTTCTTGTCGTCTTCATTGCATTCTGGGTTGGAATGATTGTCAACTCCAGCTTCGGATTCAACAAAGGAAACCCGTTAAGGTACACAATCAAGATTACCCCTCTCATCTCATCTCCCTTTTCCTTTCACACTCCAATTTCGTTTCTTTTAACTTTATGCTTTAAATTTGAAGGCAGATTGCGCCCGCCCGCCAGCCCCCCCTTTGATTCTTTTAACTTTATGCTTTAAATGTGAAGACAAAAGATGGTTAAAAATGGTAGTCTTTGAGATTATGATGTGTCTGTCAGAGAAGGAAATGGTTTGTATCTGCCAAGCCCGCTGCTTATGTAGTGTATCATACTTCCAAAATTTGGATTTCCGTTTGATTTCTTTATGGGTCTCTGGTTAAGTTTGTTTATTGGAATCTTTGAAATCTTAGCTTCAAGGAAATTAACACTCCCTCCCATAGTGTTTTAAGTCTCCTTTCCCCACTTTCGCTTTGTGGAGTTGGGCATTAATGTTTAGTTTGTCTCTAGCAATTTCTACTACCTTACACCTACGAAGTTACTAGCAGTAAGTGGTATTGCAACAATAGGGTTGCCGTCTCACAGGAAACGTTGGAAGATTCCAATCCTTACTCTCATTTAGGCTTGGGACGTAAAAATTCAGATCACATTGTTTTGGTGGCTGGACATGATGGATTTCTGCTGTCCCTGTTTGGTTAGAAAAATTGTTAAAATGGATTCTTCGTTACTTACACACACACACACACACACACACACACACGCATATATATTTCATCTTCTTGTAATCTGTGCCCAGATGTCATTGATTCCATGCTCAACCATGGCCTGGTAGGATGCTGTTGTGCCTTTAAAAAGTACAGTGAGCAGTGAAAGAGCTTCTAGCCTATTTGAGAGGATTGGATGAGCGCTGAGTTGTCATTTGATTCAAGTTCCTTCCAAGGTGGCATTTTTGTATATTTGATTTCTATTAGTTCTATGATACGAGGAGAGGATATATGGCGGTGGTTGGTGATTATGTCCAAAAAAATGTGGAAATTTGTTGGTCATCTTCTTTTGCAAGGGATTTTCAGAGTCTCTTTCTTTTGAAAGCAATTAAAGCAATCGTGCTTTCAATTTAAAACTCCTATGTTATATTAAAAAACATACAAAGATCTTGTTCATACTTTTGCACCAAACTATTGACTAAAAAGAAAGATATCACTCCTAGTGTAATTTTCAGTTGTTTATCAATAGATTCCTTTTCATAATGTCCACAAGTCCCACAATTATAGAGCCTCTAGGTGTATCCACACTAGGTTGTCTCATGCTGACAATGCAAAACTATAGCCAATGCCCTTTGGAGTGATTTTTCCTTGACTTGGCCTGATTCGGAGAGGGAGAGTGATATACATAGAGTGCTAGCTTCCTTGTTGCTGTCCCCTTCTTTTATATAGGAGAAATTAGTGCTGTCATGTCGCCCTAATAATTAATTCGTAATCATTAAAGACATAACTTCAAAGTATTTGCACATATATTCTCTTAAAAACTACTTTAGTTGCAACATTAGCTCTCTTTTACTTTCAAGTTTCGTGACCATTGGTTCAAGCTATGTTGGTAGAAAGAAGGAGTCTTAATCTCATTAGGATTTATCAATTGAAACTCTTTTTGATTACTTACCAAAACAAAAAAACCCATTCAGTTAAATTGAATTAACTATTTGATTATTATATGAACCTCTACAACTCATGAGTGACATCTAGCAATATTTCATGGTCATCCAAATATTGCAAATGTATATTGAGCCTTTTTATTAACAGTCACCGTGTAGTCAAATCTTTCTACCGAACAATACCATTTACTTGAATGAAATTATGGATATACCATTAACATAAGTTATTTCAATCATATGTGATCAGTCTTGTGACTGTAACTCTGTTGATCCACTTGGAACTCTTTGCAAGCAACCAATACATCTTGGCTAGGGAATTTTGTTAGCTATATAACATGTGGGTCATATAAGACATTCTCCCTCTTTATTGAAATTGAACATGTCTTTCATTTATGATTTACTATGAACAGTATATGCATGATTAAATTAAATGTCTTGATTAGAATAGCCATACTGCATGCTTACATTAAATTATAATAATTCCATACATAAGACAACCAGTGCCTCAGAGGTCAAAGGATCACTTGTGCTACTGCAACATGGTTTGTCATTTGTCAAACTCCATTGGACAGTTCCATAGAGCTTGGTCAAGTTCAGTATACTTGTGCTCTAATAAGCGCTTGCGTGCTTTCTTTATTATCTCCACACAAGTTAGTTGAAACTGGCTATCCTTCCTTCTGCTACCAAGCATAAAATGTGCTATTCTATTAGAATAATCATTGCCTATACGAATAAATTTTAGTAGGAATATTTATGATATAAGTATTAAAAGATATATGTCTTGTGCTCCTAACCTCTTTAAGTGTATTTTTTCTTTTAACTTATAATTTATGGATTATTTTTTATTTTTTTGCTTGTTATAATCGTTGGACTTACTCATGAAATAAATAAATGAGTGACAAACATGAATAGATTGCTTGCCCTTTATTAATTAATATTATATGAAAAATATAACAAAATGTTCGAATGCACAATGTTACTCAATTTGAATTTAAAGCACCTTACTCAATTTGAATTTGACAAATATGAATATATATTGGGCATGTTGGGCATTGGGCTATGTTGGGCATGGTTATGGAAGTGCTTAGAGCTTAGGGTTTTTGGTTTGCGCAAGGGAGCTTGAGACGCACTTGAGGATGTTGAAAAATAGGATAAGAGAAGAAATTATTATTTTATCCTTGTTTATATGGGTGAGGGAGTGTCCCCCCCCTCTCTGGATTCTTTTTAGCTATTTTGGACAATTTGCTTTGTGAGTCGGTATTCATTTTCTTTTTATGAGATTTGCCCCTTCTTGGCATTTCCTTTTTTGATATCATATTTTTGTTGCTTATTAAAAAAATACTAGTTTCCTAGTTAGAGAAGGACATTATGTGCTTGGAGATGGAGGAGTCTTCTTACGTATACTCATGCATAGACCATAGAGGCCAGCTTATCAAATAGTCCAAGCATTGACAAGCAGTTCAGATTTTTTTTTTTTTTTTCTGTAAATCAAACAGTTCAGAGTTACCAAGTAGATGGGTGAGAATTGGCACCAAGTTGAGCTGCTATGTGGATACATCAACTTGAGAAAAAGTTACTAACACCTTGAATTGATAATATTAAGGAAATCTCCATGGTTGTATATGGAAATCTCTGCATGCACACGTCTTGATTGTCATCTAGAGATATCTCTATACTTAAAGATCGGCTGAGGTACAAATCCTTGAAAAGCAGGTAAAATGAGTGCCTCTCAGTCTACCCTTATCTTAATCCACAAAGCCACGTGATCCTGAAAGGTGCCTTTAGGTTCTTAATGAATCATGACCCCAACACTTATTCTTGAAGAGTCTCAAGTTTGAGGCTAAATCATCCAGACTTCAGGGTAAGAGATCTGATTCAACTTTGGGAATACATGTTTGGGTCATCAATGCGTTACCTTGTAAGAAGGAGATCAGATGGCTGCAACGTGGCATGCAACATGGCAAATGGGCCAATGTGCTCATTTGCCAGCATTCTTCTGAATAGTTGCTGCACAATCATCTTAGTTACACCAAATGGCTTCATGCTTGTGTTGGTAATTGGTTTTCTCAGCTTTGGGTGTTAACATGATCACTATGGGACAAATGTCCCTGGTTTTTGAAAAGAAATATAGATATAATTAGGGTCAAGGGTTATGGTGAATGCCGTGTACGGCTTTTAGCTTTAGAGATTTGATATAGGTATTGTTAATAGTTATAAATGGTTCCCGTGGTTGATTATTGTTGAAATATGGTGATATCATTGTCGAGATAATGCCCCAATTTATGATTAAGATAAAGCTCCAGCTTCCCTAGATTCTAGGAGGAGATAGGATCTTATTTCTAGGAGTAGATGGGATCTTATCTATCTCTTAAATTTAGGAGATTGGTTATATCTTAAATCTGTTGTTATACTTGTATTTTAAATAACTTTGTTGTATTTTAAATTCCTAGATTTTAGGAATCTTTGTTTGTTTAAACTTCTCATGGAGTATTCAATGGAACACACGGAAGTATAATTTTTTCTTCCGAGATTACATCATCCAAGCTGTGTCTTGCTGTTCGTTACAGTTTCAACATGGTATCAAAGCCTTCATTCTGCTCTTAGATTCTGATTGTGCCTTCATTGCACTCCTTTCTCTCATTCTTTGTTTCCTCTCCTAGGCCTTTATTGCCTTCTCTTGATTTCTTCATTACTAAGGATGTTAGAAATCTCAGAGGTTAATCCTTGCCTAACCACTGGTGAGTCAGAACCAGATTTGATTACCGGAACAAATGGAAGTACCGGCATCGGTTCTGGATCTAGCAGTTGAGAACTGCCTGGAATGCACATTTCCTACAGACTGGATGGGAAAAATTACCTCCAATGGGCACAGTTTGTTCGAACCTTCCTCAAAGGACGAGAAAAGCTAGGATACCTCACTGCTTCACCTTCGAAGACTACTGATCCAGCTTTTCCGGCATGGGATATCGAGGACTCCCTCATCATGTCATGACTGTGGAATGCCATGCAACCTGAGGTCAGTAAGAACTATATGTTTTTAGATTTTGCTAAGGCCATTTGGGACACCATTAGGCATACCTATTCCAAGGTACAGGATGCTTCGGTAATGTTTGATATCAAAACAAAGATTAATAGTACTCGACTAGCATCTCTAATTATTACTGAGTATTTTAACAAGATGAATGGGCTTTGGTTGGAGCTAGATCAATATCAAGAGATCGAGATGATATGCAGCACTGATGCTGCCACTCTTAGCCAGATTATTGAAAGAGATATGATTGTGAAATTTCTAGCTGGATTGAATGCTGAGTTTGATCAAGTGAGGATTCAGATTTTTGGTAGGGAGAAGCTACCCTCCTTGAATGAAGTTTTTGTTATGGTGAGGAGTGAAGAAAACCGAAGGGGAGTCATGCTTAGTGACAGTGGAACAGAAGGATCAGCCATGGTCACTGCAAAAAAAGGATGGGGCACTGTTCAAAATGGAAAAAACAGAGGCCAAAAATCGTGAAGGACTTTGGTGTAGTTTCTGCAACAAGCCTAGGCATACCCGGGATCATTGCTTCAAACTTCATGGCAAGGAGGCTGTGTTAAAGAAGATGGGAAGTTTTAAAAATATGGCAGCACAAAAGCAGGCTTACATATCAGCCAAGGAGCACGAGGAAGGAGAGATAGCTAGTAAGGCATAATCAGCCCCAGGTATTGATCTTGCTCAACTTGATGGCGAGGAGATTAACAAACTTAAGGCTTTCCTTAAGACCATCAACGATGGAAACTGTGTTTTCGCCCAATAAGGTAATTGTTTACATTCAGTCTCTCTTAATGTCTCCAAAATTGATAAGAATGACATTTGGATCCTAGATTCAGCAGCCACTGACCATATGACCCTTGATCCATGGTTTTTGACACTTATAAGCCTATTGTAACCTCTAAACAGATTACCATTGCTAATGGAACCTCAATTTCCATTAAAGGTCAAGGAACAGTTATCCTCAGCCCAAATATTACTCTTCAAAAGGTCCTACATGTGCCAAACCTATCCACTAATCTTGTGTCTATTCATCGGCTTACTAATGATCTAAATTGCCATACCAATTTCTCTCCTAATGTATGTGAATTTCAGGCCTCGAGGACCTGGAAGATGATTGGTGCAGCTAGGGAACAGTATGGGCTGTATTTTCTGGAGAAAAAGGGAGGCTATCCTTCGGCTGGAAATCGATCTTTTAAGGCTATTGGATTCTCTCAATTTACATCTAATCCCACTGCACATGTTTGGCTGCAACATTACAGGCTTGGTCACCCTCCATTTTCTCTTCTAAAAACCATGTTTCCTTCCCTATTTTAGTCCCTAGACCTTAGTGAATTTCAGTGTGATGTATGTGTTATTTCCAAGCATCACCGAGTGTCCTATCCACCTAGTAATAAAAGGTCATCTAAACCTTTCTCTTTGGTTCATTCCGATCTTTGGGGACCCTCTAAAAGGCCAAATTTTTGGGGGGGCCGATGGTTTATTTCATTTATTGATTATTGTACTTGAATGACTTGGGTTTTCTTATTGAAAGATAAGGCTGCAGGTAGCACCATTCTAATCTCCACTCAATTCAATTGCTAAATTCAGAAATTCCAAACTGATAATGAAAAGGATTATGTTAATAATCATTTGCACCAATTCTTTCAACAAGAAGGGATAGTTCATGAGTCTTCTTGTGTCCACACTCTACAACAAAATGGAGTGGTGGAACGGAAGATGAGACACCTTCTTAATGTTGCTAGAAGTCTCCTACATCATCATAAAGTGCTTAAGAATTTTTTTGGGGGAAGCTATTCTTACAGTAGCCTACTTGATAAACCGAGTACCCTCAAAAATCCTAAACCATCAAACCCCATTTCAACTCCTATCTACTCATTACCCGGATCTAAGTTTGCATTCTCCTCTTCCATTGAAGGTCTTTGGGTGTGTTTCTTTCGTTCATATTCCTAAGCAAAATAGAGACAAACTTGATCCTAGGGCCCTAAAAGTGTGTTTCCCTAGGCTATTCTCCTACCCAAAAGGGGTACAAATGCTACCATCCAACTACAAAGAAATTTTATATTTCCAAGAACGTTACATTTGTTGAATCCCAACCGTTTTTTTCTTCACCTCAGACTAGTCGCCGGGGGAGAATTTGGATGGTGACTAGGCGGTTGGGGATATTTTTCAACTAACTGAAGCACAACTCCCTAACTCTCAGCTCTCTTCTTGTCCTCCATTCAATTCTAGGCCTCTCTCATCTCAGCCAAACAACAGCAGTGAGCAGATTGTTCCTAAATCTCACAACTTGCAATCCAGCCAGCAGCCTCCAGGCCGTTTCAAGGGATCTCCCTATGTTTTCAAAAGAAGACAGCCTATTCTAGATCCACAGCAAGTACCACCATCTGACTCTAGTCAAGGTAAGGAATTTATACAACCCTCTATCCTAGAAAATGACTCCCAGCTTTCTGTTTTAGATTGTTCTAATCCTTCTAACCCAAGTTATGATGATTTAGATCTTCCTATTGCTGTTAGGAAGGGAGTCAGAAGCTGTACCCAGCATCCCTTAACCAATTTCTTATTCTACCACTGGTTGTCCCCAAAACAAAAAGGATTCCTAGCATCTTTGGATTCAATTGCCATTCCGAACTCAGTAGAAGAGGCCCTAAGAGATCAGAATTGGAAGCAAGCCATGATGGAAGAGATGAGAGCCTTAAAGAAAAATCAGACTTGGGAAATTGTGTCACAGCCAAGAGGGGTTTTGCCAGTAGGATGCAAATGGGTATTCAATGTAAAATACAAGGCTGATGGAATATTGGAAAGGTACAAGGCCAGGTTAGTAGCCAAAGGATATACCCAATCCTGTGGCATAAACTATTTTGAAACATTTGCTCCAATGGCAAAGATGGCAACAGTGAGAATTCTAATTTCTTTGGCATCATTTTTTGGATGGACATTGCAACAGTTTGATGTTAAGAATGCTTTTTTGCATGGAGACCTAGAAGAGGAAGTTTTCATGGAGTTGCCTCCAAGATTTCAAGGAGAAGAAAAAGAAAAAGTCTGCAGGCTCAAGAAAGCCCTCTATGAGCTCAAACAATCCCTAAGGGCCTGGTTTGGCAGGTTCTCTAAAGCCATGAAGACTATGGGATACAATCAAAACCAGGGTGATCATACACTCTTCATGAAGCACTCAAGGGAAGGAAAAATTACAGCCTTGCTAGTATATGTGGATGACATAATCGTGACTGGAGATGATGAGGAAGAACAAATGCTACTAAAGAGGAATCTAGCCCAAGAGTTTGAAATCAAAGATCTTGGTATCCTCAATATTTCTTGGGCATTAAAGTGGCCTACTCTAAGGATGGTATCTTCCTATCTCAACATAAATATGTTTTGGATCTACTTGCTGAAGCAGGACTTATTGGAGGCAAGGGTTCTAGTGTCCTAGCGGAACCTAATGGAAAACTATAGCAGAATCCTGATAGTCAACCAATTGACAAAGGGAGATATCAAAGGTTAGTGGGTCAGTTGATATACCTTTCTCATACTAGACCTGATATTACCTTTGTTGTTAATCTTGTGAGCCAATTCATGCATAACCCAATCGAGGAGCACAGGCAAGCTGTAAGGAAGATACTTGGCTATCTCAAGACTACTCCAGGTAGGGGTTTATTGTTTAGAAGAGAAATTAGATGTTAAAGGCTTTACTAATGCTAATTATGCGGGATCTATCACTGATAAAAAATCAACCACAGGGTATTGTGTATTCTTAGGTGGGAATCTAGTGTCCTAGAGGAGTAAGAAACAGAGTATCCTGGATAGATCAAGTGCATAATCAGAATTTAGGGCCATGGCCCTTGGAATGTGTGAGTTGCTATGGCTCAAGATTATCCTAGAAGATTTGAAGATAAAAGTTCAGGGAACAATTGGGTTATCTTGTGATAACAAATCTGCTATAAGTATTGCACACAATCCGGTTCAGCATGACAGGGCAAAACATATTGAGATAGATCAATACTTTATAAAAGAAAAATTGGATGCAGGATTAATCTATATTCCTCATGTTTCATCTGAGGAACAAGTAGCTGATGTATTCACAAAAGGTCTGGCAGCCAAGAGGTTTGAGGATCTAATATGCAAGCTTGGAATGGTAGATATCCATTCCCTATCTTGAGGGGGAGTGTTGAAATATGGTGATATCATTGTCGAGATAATGTCCCAATTTATGATTAAGATAAAGCTCTAGCTTCCCTAGATTCTAGGAGGAGATAGGATCTTATTTCTAGGAGGAGATAGGATCTTATCTATCTCTAAAATTTAGGAGATTGGTTATATCTTAAATCTGTTGTTATACTTGTATTTTAAATAACTTTGTTGTATTTTAAATTCCTAGATTGTAGGAATCTTTGTTTATTTAAACTCCTCATGGAGTATTCAATGGAACACACGGAAGTATAGTTTTTTCTTCCGGGATTACATCATCCAAGCTGTGTCTTGCTGTTCGTTACAGTTTTCGACAATTATTATTAATCATCAACTAAAAAATGCATTTCTTTTAAGGTCTTGTGATCTGAAAAATGTCCTTCTGAACATTTGATAGTGTTTTTTGGTGTAATCTTAGAAATTTAACATTAAGACTGTTCTGTCATATTTTGCCTCTTCTTATCTGTTTATGTATGGCTTTGATTGCCTACCCTTCTTGCAAATTATGCCTGGAGCTCTTTCATTAATTAATTGCTCTGCATGTTATTGTCTGAAGATGTTTTGCATGTTTCAACTACTAAGGACTTGGAAACAGATAATATAAAGTGATCACATTTCTGTCATGGATGTTTTAACAGACTTGCTAGAGTGTATAATTTGGTAAAGTAATTGTAAGACTTAACATGCACCTAACTCATTATTTTCTGTTCTTTGACTATGGGGCATTGTAAGCCTAGAGAAAGGATTAATTAGATTGATGGAAAGATTTCAAAAACAAATGTGCTATTAAACAAATTAGTAAATGATTCTTAATGGGGTAAAATGCAAGCATTCACAATGGTGGAACTCAGAGTAGATGAATGTTCCCATGCTAGAATATAGATGGAGACCCCCCTCCCTCCTCCTCGTGAGTTTGCTTATTGGTGTTGGATCATGAAATTTAATATGAGGGTTGGCCACTATTCCAGTTTGGTGTTATTTCCTTCTTGCAAATTTAATTTGATATTTATAGATAATTCTGTAGATATCTTTTTTTTTCTGTAAATAATTCTTTAGATATCATTTTCTGCTTGACATGATTCTGTTGATGTGGAAAGTAAAATCGAGAGGTTTAGAAAATATTCTGTGCTAAATAAAGGATTGGGTTTCAATACTTCTAGTAGTCTCAAATTAATAATGTTAATGGGGAGGTAGAAAGAGGGATACCAACAATATTCATTTACAAACAACTCTCTAATCATAGGTAGCTGTGCTTTAATAATATCCATTGCTTTCATCTTAGGGAGGGGCATTCAATACAATGTTGATGATATTGACTTGAGCTTAAGTTGACTTAAGCTGTAATGAGACTTATTACAGCTCTCTTGTAAGACACTCCTCCTCGCTTCCCTGTCCAATCATTCCCTAGATTGTCATTAGACTTATTATGGTTCTCTTGTAAGACACTCCTCCGCAGCTCCCTACCCAATCATCCTCCTAAACATTTTTGGTGGAACAATGGGCTAGTTTTAACTTTAAGTGCATAAACCCTTCAAGTGTAACTTGTATAAATTTGCACAGCAGACAGGTATTTTTGAAAGCAGATTGGTCCATTTTCTGTGTGCTTATTCCATGGACTTAATGCTTTAATTTTGCTCCCTTTCTTCCCTTCATTTTAAATGTGGTTCTAATGTATTCTGTGAACTTTAGGCTTAACTATGGGCTGGACTATAAAGGAAATGTATGTGGCGATAGGCATGCAAATCCTGACCTTCGTGAACTGGAACTCAGATATTGGTTGAACCCCAACCAGGTTTACCAAAGTGGTTTGAAAAACAGCAATTTCAAGCTTGACAATGCCCGGAGTATCTGCTTAATGGATTGCCCTATCCCGTCGGAAGATTCACTGAATTGGGTGTGCGATTATCCAGACGGAGATATTCGCCTCAAAGTTGATGACTGGATTGATAGGAACTATGATTATTTTGCAGACCTTACTCCAGTGCTAAGGAACACATCTCTTCAACTTCAAGGTCCCTGTTATCCTGTTATATACCCAAGTGTAAATGGTAAGCTATTTGAAGTTTAGGTTTGGACTTCAACTTCTGGTATTGGGATAAAATTGCATTATCAAGATTAAAACTTTTTTTTTTCCTTTGTAACTTCAATTTATGGGTATGTGCCTTGTCCTTTAAGACTCTATAAATCTTTTCCTTTTTCAGTTTACTGGACTTGCCAGTTTATAGCCCGTGCATCAAATGTTTCTTTGCACCATTGGCAGCAGATGGGTGGAGTGAGCATTGTTGAAGACATACTCATAGATAAATCTATTCACAAGTCCATCAATTCACATTCATCAGTTTTGAAGGTAAAGTATTATTTTTGGTCTGTGTCCCTCTTTTTCCAGTGGTCATGCTCTAATCACTTGACCTTAATCCTAGCCATTTGACATTAAATTTAAATGTAGTTGGATAAAGAGTTACCTAGTTTCATTGAGAGAGAGAGAGAGAGGTGGGGAGGAATATGGTTGTGGTGCATAAACTACTTCAGTTCTGGAGAAATCTTTTTTTTTTTTCTTCTGGCTTAGTCTCAGAACTCAACTTGATAAAGAGGACACCCCTAGTGCACAAAGCTCTACTTTGTGAGGGTTGGGAGAGGGTCGTTTTTGCACACGACCTTTCCCCTTATTATTATTATTATTATTTTGCAACAGGCTGTTTCCACTGCTTGAATGCTTGACGTTCTAATCACAAAGAAGAAACTTTTCCATTGATACCAAGGCTTGCCCTCAAAAACTCACTTGTTAATTTGAAATAAAACCAGATGGTGTTGTTTTGCCCTGGACTTTTGCCTAGAGGATCCTAGAGTCAATAGTTCTACAGATGTGTGTGAGGGTAACCCTTATCAAATTATTGGAGTTGTTTTCCTATCAATTCCAGCTGTTGAAGAGACATCTGTGTCTGTGAAGGTAACTTTGTTTGATACCTGATAACTATTTTGGTTCTCTTCTAAGAGGTAAACAACAACAACAACAACAACATATTCAGCCTTTATCCCATTATGTGGGGTCGGCTACATGAATTCTAGACTTCCATGTATTTATGTCTTTTGTCATATTTTCATTTAGGACCATACACTTCATATCAAACTTTAATGTCTCTCCCTAAGTCTTCTTGGGCCTGCCTCTATCTCTTTTTTTGGCTAATTGTTCCATTTCATCAACTCTCCTCACAGGAGCATCTCTTGGTCTTCTTCTCACATGACCAAACCATCTTAGTCTAGTCTCTCTCATCTTCTCCTCGATCGGCACTACTTCTACCTTATTACGAATAACCTCATTTATAATTTTATCTTTTCTTGTATGGCCGCACATCCATCTTAGCATCCTTATCTCCGCTACACTCGTCTTTTGCTCATGCTGGTATTTGATTGCCCAACATTCTGAGCCATACAACAAAACTAGTCTTATAACTGTCCTATAGAATTTTTCTTTTAGTTTTAATGGGATTTTACCATCACATAACACCCCTGATGCATTTCTCCATTTTAGCCAATCTATCTTAATTCTATGCGTGACATCCTCGTGAATTTCTTCAACTTTTTGAATCACTGATCCCAAATATCAAAAATGGTCTTTTCTTTGTATGATTTGGTCTTCTAATTTTATTATAACATCCTCCACTCTTGCATTCTTACTAAATTTATATTCCATATATTTTGTTTTCCTTCTACTTAATTTAAATCCCTTAGATTCAAAATTGTTTCTTCATAACTCAAGCTTAGTGTTTACTCCCTCTTTTGTTTCATCCACCAACACTATGTCATCTGCAAATAGCATACATCATGGCAACTCTGTCTGAATGTGTTCAGTGAATTCATCCATTACTAAAGCAAATAAATATGGACTTAGTGCAGAACCTTGATGCAGTCCCATTGTAATTTTAAACGGTTCAGTGTCCCCTCCGCATGTTCTGACCCTTGTCTCTATACCGTGATACATGTCCTTAAGGGCTTGTATATAGGTTATTCGGACTCTTTTCTTCTCTAAAATCTTTCATAATATTTCTCTAGGGACCCTATCATAGGCCTTTTCTAGATCTATAAACACCATATGCAGGTCCTTTTGATGATCTCGATACATTTCCATTAGGCGCCTCAGTAGGTATATAGCTTCCATTGTTGACCTACCAGACATGAAACCAAACTGATTTTCCGAGACATTTGTTTTTTTTCTGAACCTTTGCTCTATTACTCTCTCCTAGAGTTTCATGATATGGCTCATTAACTTAATTTCTCTGTAATTTTCATAGTTTTGAACATCTTCTTTGTTTTTGTATATAGGAACTAAAGTACTCTTCCTCTCTCTTCTGAGAGGTATATAGAATAAATTCTTTATCAAATTATTTCTTATTTGTCTTTGTGGAGTATATCAGTTATGTCTTGCCTGTGGCTTGTTCATCACATGTTCTCATGGTGAAACTTATCACTTATGTTATTTTGCAGAGATATGTTGCTGATATTGGCAAGTCTTGGCCTGTATTGATTGTTTGTGGAGGAATCTTGCCATTGTTTTTATCAGTGATATGGCTCTTGATGATTAGGCATTTTGTTGCTGGGATGCCATGGATAACAGTCATCCTCTTTAATGTCCTCATGATTTCATTTACAATGTTTTACTATTTAAAAGGTTAGGTCATCTTCTCCAGTGTTTTTAGGTAATGGCTGTATGGGAAAGCAACTGATGCTTCAATGCATCTTAGATAGATAGAAAATAATTCTTCATGGAAAATATCAAAGGAGCCCAGACACCATTTTATATCTGTCCTTACAAGTAAATTTGTTGATATGCATGTTTGTCTGCCGGTTCTACTTTCTGAAACAGGCTTTTGTGTTCTATATAGTTGAGTGCCTGCCCTTATGCTTTATATTGCATCAGGGTTATGATTTGTCTATATATAGGTAACATTTATGATTTGATGCTAGGTTCAAGCTTGGACCTCATATGCAAAAGATTTGTTGTGAAAGTTCGTTTCATAAGCATGTCATATGATGATAAGATATCACTGCACAAGATGCAAATATGTTATGTTATATGATGGATGCTTGTTCTACTTTTTGAAAATTTTGGGATCTCTTTTTTTTTTTTTTTTTTTTACTTCTGTCTACTTTTTTGTCTGGGAGTAGTTCTTTTTACTCCTTTATGTTGGTTGAGTGGCGCTTCCCCTTTCTCTGTCTTTTTTTTTTTTTTTAAATCTTTATTTGGAGATTCATGTATCCGTATAGGTACAAAGGGTTGTCTTTAAGTGCATAGTCTATTATTATAAATCATGCGAACATGGAGTGACACCCTTGGCACTTAATTAATTTGTATTTTGTTTTCAAATAATGTGATGTAATGGTTACTGCTTCATTATATGGCCACTTATTCTATTAATGCCATGTAATGATTATATTTTTCTTTTGTTTGCTTTAGCTGGATGGATTGGAAACAGTGCCATTTCCCCAATTATTGGCGAGCACGATCCATATTATCATGTATCTGCGAGGGTGGGTTCTTAAAAATGACGAAGTCCTTTATAACTGGAAGTTTTTATTACTGTTGTGTTATCTACTAAAGCATCTGCATGTTTCAGGAGCTTAATCATCTTCATGCTGTTGCTATTCTCATGACTATTATTATGATAATTTCCTTCCTTTCATCTATTGCCATTGTACGCCGCATACTAATGGCTACATCTGTTCTCAAGGTAAGCATAATAGTTCTCTTGACATTTTAATTGTGAAAATGTTTTAACTGTTAGCCTAAAGAATTTAGAAGCTTGAAAAGTTTAGGAAGTATTTTGATAGCTGGACATGTTACCTGAACAAATTCATAAATTTTTTATTTTGGATTAAACTCTGCCACAATGTAAAATGTAGCTATTTTAAATGTTAATGTGTGTTTCCAGGAGTCTGAAGTTATATAGAATGATAGAAAGAACTTAGGTAAATGCTAATGGACTTATCTGGAATTGATCTAACGGCGTTTGCATGTTTATCCCTCATCTAGGCTTCTCAGTTTTATGGTGTCAAGGATCTTACCAAACTAAGTCAATCCAGCTCGCATGCATCATAGATATCCTCCAAATTATAGTCAACCTTCTCTCTGCACCAACCTTTTTGTTTTTTCTCCATCTTTCTATATTGTAACAGGGATTTTACTGCCTGTATGTAGAGTTGTAAAATGGGCTTTGTTTTCTTTCTTTTTTTCCCCCTCTTTTTTCATAGGGTTTTAGCCGCCTGTACGTAGAGGTGGCATAGCCCATTTTACTGGTCTGGCCTGCAAATCTATCCAACTTTTTCTTAATTAACAAGCACTTGATATTATATCAAGCCATGCAGACTGATGACTTGTTTAGCTTGAAAACAAGGCTTGAATAAAGAATACAAAAAGGCTTTGATTATAGTTGTCTTGATATGTAGCTTGGATCAAATCAAACTGCTCCACAGAGAGATGGAGAAGGAGAGAGAGAGAGGTTCATAGTGGGGTTTGTCTTTATTGCAAAAAGGTGGGATTTGAGGTGGCCAAGAACAGCCATGCTTAAACTTATATTTTCAAGGCTTGCAGGCTGCCATATGGGTGGCCCAGCCTGTTTTATGCCCCTACCTATATGTATCAAAGATATCCTGCTGTGCTAATCTCTTAAGCAACATAGCACCCCCTTTGAGGTGGAGGCTTTTTCTTTGTTTTATGTTCTATGCACGAGCTACTTGATTGTGGTCAAGAGAAGGGGCCTATTGATGATTTTACCAAATTCCTGTGCAGGTTGCTGCCAAGGTCATTGGAGAAGTTCAGGCTCTTATAATCTTTCCTGTCATACCTTACTTTATCCTTGCAGTTTTTTATATGTTCTGGTTTTCAGCTGCTCTGCATCTTTTTAGTTCAGGACAAGTCCTTGAGAATAACTGTAACTCCAACTGCTGTGCCTATGTGCTTGAGTTGAGACGGGTTAGCTGTGACCGTTGTTGTGGTTATAGCATCCACTATACTTCTCATATTGGTGCCGCAATCCTTTTTCACCTGTTTGGATGCTATTGGGCTACACAATTTTTTATAGCATGTTCTTCAACGGTCATTGCAGGTTCTGTTGCTTCATATTATTGGAACCGTGGTGAAACATCGGTAAGCTACTCAATCAGTTGTTTAAATGAAAAATCTATGGACTTTTTTTCTTCTTACTGGGGTAAACACTAGTGGGAATAAGGCTTGTGATTGTTGTTATATGTAGGCTTGCATACAATACATCACATAAAAAATTTAAACTCGCAATATGTCAATGGATTATGTGTTTAAAAGCCTCCATTATCACCCAATATCCAATATCCGAACATGCAATTAATACTTTGACCCAATGATATAGTTTCTTGTTTACAAATTGTTTAAATCATGCGATTGTTTTTTGCTTAGCTCTTTTCTCCAGGACTTCTTTCTCCTTGTTGGACTTGTTAAGGAAAGATCAAAATTATTTGTATCAGTCATGTCATTTTGGTGGTACCTCGCAGCATAAAGGCCATAAGAAGGGAGGCAGCCATAACATAATGTTATTATTTCTGCAAAGAAGACTTTAGGCTTTACAAACATAAATAACACTAACATCAACAAATCCTTTGTATAAATCCAATTGACTGGTTGAACTTGTCCAATTTCACTCATCACCTTTGTTTGTGAAGGCCATACCTTCAATAAAATAAATGACGATTTATCTTCTTCGGATCCCTAAGCTCTCAACCCATTTTTTCACCAACTTGACTTAAATTGCATGACTCCTTTACCCGTGATGACAGTCTCATTATTGCAGTGCCCAACCATCCTAAACAGTGTTTTTTATCTTTATTTGCTGCTGCCTATACCTTATTTGGATTTAACCTTTTATTATTAGCATTTACTGCATCATATTTAGTTAATTTAAGGATGAAGTAACTTAAAAAATAATGCTCTACTTACAATTTATAGGATGTGATGGCACTCTCTTAAACTTTATGCAGAATTTTTTTTTTTTTGGTCTTTTCTTGTGGTAAAAAAATGAGGTCTTCTTGGTCATAGAACATAGAAGGTAATAGTTTTTTATTTTTTTAAATCCCAAGATTAGTTGGTCCAGTGACATCAGCTGATACAGTAGCTACATGGAAATTTAAGAATATCTAATTTTAAAAGTTGCTTGGACCTACAAATTGCACACTTCTTTTTCCTACTATTGTTGTTGGGGTACAACAATTAAAATTTGTTTGTTGTAAGGAAACTTAGCAAGCAATCAGAAGAATCCAAGGTATCCCTTGGCCTCCTTACCCTACCCACAAGATCTAGGAGAGAAGGAAGAGGCTCGATTCGCTAGCCGACAAAGCTGTGGAGCTGGAGAAGTCCAAGGAGATACATCCCCCGCCTACATTACCCGCATTGTCCTGCGGCAACACTTCCTTCTGGGGGTCCTTCCTTACCCGGGGGGGGGTGGTCTCCTGAAGGCCCTTCTAAGCTTAACCTTGGGACAACACCACGAACAAGGTCTCTTAGTTCAAAAGACGCATACCGAACTTATTGGGGTCTCTCAGCTCAGAAGACTCATACCCAACTTGCTAGGGTCACTCGGTTTAGAAGAGTCACACGCAACTTGTTGGGTCACTTGCATCTCACTCTCCCGCATTATAAATTTATTATTGTACTTGGGCAACAACACCTACCATTCCATGTGTTTAATGTTTATATGATGAAGTACAAAAATTGGACCAAGATCTAGTGTATAGCAGTTCCCAATGTTGAAGAAATGAATGAAGATTAAATAATTGAAAGGGGTTGTGCCAATGGCTTGTGGAGATTTTGGTATACTTTTGGAGTTTTTGTCCCATCTTGGTTACATATATGTGCTATTGTTCATAGAATGGAAAAGGAAAATGCTAGTTGACTTTTGTTTCCTTCAATGTAAGATACTTGACAATATTTCCTTGGTTCCCTTAAATGAAATTAAATCCTATTGCTTCTCTTTCCTATGTTTAGTAGTGTTTTCTGCAAATTGCAGCCAGAGATTCCATTTCTTCCGGTTTTCTCCTCAATGAAGCGACTTATGCGTTACAGTCTTGGTTCTGTGGCTCTTGGCTCTCTAATCGTATCATTTGTTGAGTCCATCAGATTTATACTTGACGCAATTCGTCGCAAGTTGAAAGTTGTTAATACAGTACCAGAAAGCTGGATCGGAAGGGTGGCATTTCATTCTTCTCAGTTTTCCAGACGGGGCATTGAGTGGACCATCAAATCTGTGAACCGCAATGCTTATATCATGGTAATTTAGTGAACTGATCCTGGCAAGTGTTTCTTTTCTTCCATTTTGGTTTTGGTATGTGATTGTTTGGATCCACATCCATAAATACTGTATCTGGAACGGAAGGAGAGGAAAATGCACTTCTCGTAATTTTTTTTTTTTTTTTTTTTGGCAAGCATTTAACAGGATTGATTCTTGCATAGAAGATAATACTATTCCCAAAGGATTTAAAATGCTTTTCTTTTTGTTTTATGCTAAGGAAATTCATAAATCATTTTTCAGTTGCATAGTATTTCATCATAATCAACATACGTGACTTTTGCTTTTCTTTCTGGTCTATGCCTTCATTCTTAAATGCATGGTTCTGACTTTCAGATTGCTATAACGGGCAAAAGCTTCTTTAAGGCTTCTGAGATTGCAACAGAACTGATTATCAGCAATATCCTCCGGATAGGGAAAGTGAATGTGATCGGTGACGTTATTCTCTTTCTTGGGAAGTTGTGTGTCAGCCTCTCAAGTGCTGTCTTTGCTTTTCTCATGTTGGACACTCACAATTATGCCTCTGCCCACAACAAGATCTCCTCTCCACTGTTTCCTGTGCTGGTATGTTTTATGTTTTCTATTTTTCTATTTCATAAGCTGTTGAATGAAGAAAGTTATTCATCAATACAGCAGGTTATTGAAGCATTATAGCATAAAAGGACCTTGTTAGTTTTAAAAGCATATTTAAATAAAAGTATAGACTAGAAAACAACTGGGGGCATCTTAATGTAACGTTATCATTTATGCAATTTATTATTACAGTTGTAAGGGGAAGGCTTGTCATCATCTTTTAGGTGTTGGCTAAAAAGCACAGATACAAACAGGGGACTTGGAAAGGAACACTATGCTACACAAAACAACTAGACACTGGAGTTTTCAAACAAGCTAGGACACAGGATAGAAAGAACACATCAATGCATATTTTTTTATTGGCGGCACATGAATTGTAGTAACTAATACATTTTTTTTTTTCATTTTGCATACATTTTGAAAAGCTATATACATAAATAAGTTGAAATTGGAAAAAGTAGAGGATGAAGGATTAATGTGTATAATCTTCATTGTTTGTTAATTTACAATTGTTTTTTGACTTGCTCATTTAGATTGTAATGGGAGTCTATTTGGTTTAAGTGATTTATAGATATGCATGTTCTTATCATGGGATTGAGTTTTCGGTAAGTGTCTAATTTTAGAATAATTAAAAAGAAATAATACCACACTTTTGGGTAAGTGGGCACATATTCAAAGCATCCCACATGTTTTATCAGAACGAAAGGGCATCTTCTTTTAAGTGTGTATGTATTTAGATTACAACTCCTTGAAACTGCACAAAAAAAAAAAAAATCATGATTGTTTGAGAAAAGCTTGGTTATTATCATAGAGAAGAGTTTGTGTGGATGTGTGTGTATCATGCTATGTTTGATCCGGATGGAAAACATTATATATAATGGTCAATATTACTCTTAAAACCGTGGGAATCATTTACTTTAAGAGCTGGAATATCAGTAGATGATAAGCTGCTAAACTCACTTGACGTACATGAACCTGCCCGAGGCATTATCTAAGAATCTATTTTGCCATGATGGTTTGGTTTGTCTTTCTATGCTTACCTTTTCGCCAAAATGACGTTCAGACTTATTTGACTGATATTGCATCAGTACTGTTGAATCAGAACTAAGACATGATCACGTTGTTGCTGCAGGTGTGCTGGGGCTTGGGTTATGTTGTTGCTACTCTGTTCTTTGGGGTCGTGGAGATGTCAATCGATACCATCATCCTCTCGTTCTGCCAAGATTCTGATGAGCACCAAGGGACGGCTCAGTATGCCCCTCCCCTTCTCATTGAGACTCTAAATGACCAAAATGAGATGCAGCGACTCACACAATAATAACTCTTTGAAACCTGCCAATGCTTGTTTGCTTATTAGCTTCATGAGAGAGTAGGACTCGTTGCTGCAGCCACTGTACTGTTCATCTTCGGTTGCCCATCACAATCGGTTTCCTGCTTCTATTTTTGACGCCGTTCTGAACTCTTACATTGCCTTTAGTGTATATATTAGAAATATTCTGTTTTAGCGTTCTAAGCTTCATTTCATGCTTCAAGTATTGATCAAATTAACTAATATTAGTGGTTTCAAGGAACCTGTTTAAGGTTGATAGTCAATAACATGAATCCACAATAGTCGATAATATTATAAGAAACACCGGTCAAGACAATTACGATAGCAAGACAAAGGCTTAGCCTCCTCCAAAGTCTTTTGATATCTGATGTAAATTGACAACCCTAAGGAAGGCTTCATAGCCCAATTCTAAAGAGACCAACATCTAGATAGGCAATCTTCATGTAACATTTTGATCATTGAAAGTTTCAACAACCAAAGAGAGCTCCAGCAATCTATACTTTAATTTCTATGTTCAAATGGGCTCCAGGAAAGCAACAGGGGCCAAGCTCAATGGCTTCTCTTCCAGTTGATGACAAGACGGGTCACAAAAGTTTCAGATTACATTTAACCTCAAGTCATAAGTTGTATTAACTTGCCACTCATTTGTTGGCAAAACTCAAACATTTTGGGTCAATCTCATCTAGTTTGATCACTATTGTTTGACCATTGTTTTCCTCACTCCATTTGATGGATTCTCCATCCAGAAGCTTCGTAACCTGAAATCAGAAAATTCATAACATGCATAATTTTTTTGTCCTTTTCTCGAGAAAGACTAAACACAAAGAATCACACAGATGCCTAAATGAAACTACATGGCACAGAACTGAAATAGAGTTGCTATCGCCATGGTTTGACAAGTGTCACTACTCCAATCGTTTGGAAGTCTAACTAGTGGATTGTCTAGTAATATTCGTGTTTGTTGTGTAAATATTTTAATTAGAGAGTCATGTAAGACTAAGTGGAAAATATTTTACCTAGTCTGTCATATATCTCCTATTCAAGCATTAGGACTACAATGTACGCACACAAAACGTGAGTACTATAATACTATTTAAAAATAACTGTATGCGAAAACACGAAGATACATTCAGCCAAAAGCACACACAAAGAGTCCCTTCTTTTTTCTGCTTAGAGAACTTTTTTTTTATTTAGTCATACTTTCACGGGAAAACATTAATTACAGATTTGGAGGTACTTATCTGGAAGAAAAGACTACCAAGAAACCACCCATCAGATGTGATGAATTGTGAAGCATCATGAAATTGGGGAAAAAATCAAGAAGTAGATCTCTAAGTTGCAGGGCAGCTTTTGGAGGGGAATGGAATGCTGACAATTTGCCACAGGCGACATACCATTGACTTCAACAACCCGGAAAAAAACACTTAAAAATAATATATTTAAAATTCTTTTAACTAATGTCAGCCTCTTTTCTTTATTATTCTTCACATATATGGAGAAGTGGAAAAAAAAGGCTGCATGGGCCTTGAAAGCATTCAGTCTATCATGTCGCACTTTTAGAGAGAGAACTTAACAGTAATGTTTTTCCAAACTTCTTAAAATTTTGCTAGTTTAATTTCGTTATATTTCCATTTTGATATTCAGAACAAAATATAAAAGCATACAACAACAAAATTAAATGTTATGCAAAACAGGCCCATGCTGAAGAAAGGTACGCATTTGTCATGGCGGAAAAAAACATGGTCATTGCTTTGTATTTTCTGAAAGATTGCAGGCTACACAAATCTTTCCAATGACTAATAATTTTGCAGTTATAGGGAAACAAACATAATATAGTTAGTGGGGCCTCACCAGTCGTTTCCGCCGTGCTGCTTTTGTATCCTCAACGCCAGTACCTACTATGACTTTTAGATATTGAATTGCTGACAGAAAGCGAGAAGTGAAAAACGTATTATGTAACTTCACTCAGTTGGTCAGTTGAAGAACAGATAGACTCGGGGGGTGGGGGGAATGACCTACTTGGGATGCCAGAAAGAGAAGTTAAATGAAGTCTTAAAAGGCGCATTGCTTCTTTTGGTTCATATTCATGCAGGTCAAGGGACATTTCCTCCTCTCTGCAACCAGAATTCAATGCGTATACTGAGTACTTACAAGTAGAATGTAATAAAATACACAATGTTACCTTGCTTCAAGAAACTTCTGAGTAGATTTTTCATCTGCTTCGCACGCCTTTATCTTGAAGAAATGACCCTGCAAACACCCCATCCAATATGAAGTGATTCAGTAGATCAATGAAAACTACCGTATCTTTCCTCCATTAGCAGCTAGAATTAAATACACAAGTCTTCTAGTTCAATACAAACTTATCTCCTAATTTACAGCTACTAGATAAACTCCTAAATTCACAAGATTACAAGATAAAATAACTTTAACTAATCTACAAATAATATACAAGATATACATCAGCTTGAGGATAGTTCTCCCGAATTATCCTCCTCTCATCTCATCCATGGAATATCTTCTTAATCCTTTAGGATTGGCCACATCTTTATCCTTCAACACAATACACACACAAACACATAAAAAAATATGTAATCAAGTTAGTAATAAAACTGCATGATAAGGGTTTGTCAATGTTTCACAAACTATGAATGTCTGGCCATTCAAATCAGTTTATTTGAAGACCCATCATATTATGATATTGTTACAACTCTCGGGTAGAACTCACTCTCAAAAGCTAGTTGTTAAGGAAAGGGTGTCCAAGAGGTTATAAATCTCACACCAGAAGCTTGAACTTCCAATGTGAGACAAGTCTCATGTCCTACAGTGGACCATAACATATCATCACACTCCGCAACCCGATGCCCACAACAGCAGGCTGTGCACTAGCCACTACTAGTTCCAGGCGAACACTGCAATGCCGGCGTCACCTCCGTCTCTGCTCGCTTACACTGGGAGTCATGGGGCCAACTCTGATACCACTGTTACAACTCTCGGGTAGAACTCACCCTCAAAAACTAGCTGTTAAGGAAAGGGTGCTCAAGAGGTTATAAATCTCACATCAGGAACTTGAACTTCTAATGTGAGATAAGTCTCATATCCTACAGTGGATCATAACATATTATTACGCTCCGCAGCCCGATGCCCACGACGATAGGCTGTGCACTAGCCACTGCTATTCCCGGGCGAACACTGCAATGCCGGCGCCACCTCCATCTCTGCTCGCTTGCACTGGGAGTCGGTCAACTCTGATACCACTGTTACAACCCTCGAGTAGAACTCACCCTCCTCAAAAGCTAGCTGTTAAGGGGAGGGTGCCCAAGAGGTTATAAATCCTACACTAGGAACCTGAACTTCCAATGTGGGACAAGTCCCATACCCTACAGTGGACCATAACAGATATTTTATTTGCCTATTATTTACTGGCTGCATCTCCCTCCAGTGGTTATATACACTGCCACTGTTTACTAAGCAGCTTTCAAACAATGTTAGCTGTCTGCTTGCATGTTATTAAATTAAAGAAATTATACCAATAAACGATTCCATTTTTTACTCTAGAATCGATAGGTAGACAAGTTAAAAAGTAGGGGTATCCATGTGTTGAGTTGGTTCGGGTTTTCTAGTAATTCAAACCAGAACCGATCTTGATTAAGTCATAAATCAAGACCCAGAACTGAAACAATCACTAAATAAAACCAAGCCAACCAACTTGATAAAAGTCAAATTGGTTTGGTTTGATTCTCAATTTTATATTACATATAATAATCTCAAATTTTGATTATTATATTTTGGGGAAAAAATATACTCAACACTAGTTATACAACAGTTTACTAAGTTAAAGCTATAATGGACCCAGTTTACTAATAGTCAACACGACGACTATGGAAGATATACTCTATTACTATTTACTAGGTTACTAACTGCTTACTGCTATTATATTATTATTATGCAATATGTATTATATTTTTTTCTATTTATATATATATATATATATAATTTCAAGGACCTGAAGAGGTAGACCTAGAACTGAGCCAATTTCAATTAGGTCAAAAAAAAAAAAAAAAGACCCAAGACCAAACTGAACTATAAAACAATGAACCAAAACATACCAAAGGCATTGGTTCGATGTGGTTCTTGAATCTACCCAAACCCATCCCTTTTAAAAAGCATGAAAAATGCATACTTACCCTCCAGGGTTTTCAATTGACATAGTCTAATAATAACTAGATCTGTAAATCTAACCACATATAGAGCATCCAAATGACAATAAGGGAAGCATGGCATTTTGGAGGACAGCACCTACGACCAAAAGGGTATGGATCAGAAATCTACTTTTTTTTTTTTTGGGCAGGGAACAGGGTTCTGGATCCTAAAAGGTCAAAACTGATGCACAAAGCGTTGGAGATATGTGTGCGCTTCAAAAATTGGCTTTGGCTGGATGTAAGAGACTGAGGACAATAGTCACAATAAATTGAGCGAGCAAATGAATTAGGGACTTCACATAGTGAATGCCCCCTTTTTGTGGATGTAAAGAAGTCTCCCTATAAGCCTAACACAGTCAAATTTTAGCAGAATTTTTCACATCTGCTGGCTGCAATCCTTGCTTCCAGCAATGCAGCAGTCAATTTCTCTACAATTTAGACCTAATTTCAATCACATATTTTAATCTTAAGTTAAGTTAAAGTTTAGAGACATGTCCTAGAACAAAAATCTGTAATTTAAACCTAAAGCCCAAATTAGACCTACAGCAACAAATGTTGCAGCTGTCTATCAGTCTTTGAACCCCTGACAAATTACTAACAATCCATCTTACAACCTTGAGGTAGCTCTCCAACAGCGCATAGCACATGCTGCCTTGTTCCAACTGTTAAGTAGCACAAAATACAAATGCATTGCAAAATGCTCCGTAGTGTGCAGCCCTAGCCATTAGGCTATTTGTGCCTCTATATGGTGCTAAAAAAATGCATTTCCTTAGGCCAAAGGATGAATCACACATATCTAAAGATGCACTAAGAATGCATAACCAAAATGTTCAGTTAGGTCCCCCAAAAAACCTAAACAAAGTGAGCATCCCTAGTGCAGAAATTCAGCCAGTCTTACTGCAGCAGTCTCTTGCCTCTAGCACTCTTGGTGGCATAATACCAACAATGACTTATACCCTTTTAGCAGCATGTGTTGCCAACATGTAGCCTATATACACCCTTGTTTCTCGATTCACCATGCAACATTAAGGTATGTATACTCATTGGAATACATGCTTATCACAACTAAAACACATACCAAAAATATAACACTTGAAATATATATGTATACAAAATTGAATTAGTCAAGACTTAGTTTTTGTGCTTACATCTTAATCCTAATAGAGTTGGGAAATAACCTATAAGAATGCATGTAATATTTCAATTCAGCAAGATTGTATTGTGTGAGTTGTGATTTTTTTAATCTTTTCTGATGCATGGAGTAGCATTAGAGAGAGATTCTTGTATTCTTACTGGTTTCTCTTCAGAAAGCAAAAACCTAACTTATCAAGCCGTAATCATCCCATATCAATTGTCTTCATTCACTGCGATCTCATGAAGTGTGTCCATATGAAGGAGTTAGAACTTTTCTCATCATTCCCTCACTAGATTTGTCTATATTATTCTTTTGCACAGATTTGTATTGTCAATGTGATTTTTAGAAGTCAAATGACATTATGAAAGCTGTGCCACTAACCCTGATTGGTTAGGATAAGGTGTAATTGATGATAGTGATTATGATGTCTCTTGAGATCTTGCCTTAAAATTGGTTGTCTCCAGAAACTTATCAACTACTTGCTGCAATTCCAGGGACCAATCATGTCCTATGTTAAGCAAACCTGCACCTCTTTCCCTTTTGTAATATGACAAACCTCACCAACCTACAAGCTTTCCATAGCTTTATTACACCAGCAAAGTGATATGAAGCAGCACCTTCAGACCTCCATAGTTCTACTATTTCAGCCAAATATTCTGACATGTTTGATACTCCAAAACAGGACATACTAGGCCAAACTTCCAAATAGCAGAGATATAAGAGTTTTCTAACATCACAACCTCCAGAAATCTAGAACTAAAAAATTCAACCAGCAATAAAAGTTCTCAATAATTGGAGTCAGGACCAAAGAGAACCATATATAACTAACGACAGCAGTAACTGGGTGGATATCTCATATTCACCATAATCCACTTAACATCAATCTAAAAACGACAAACTAGGGAGAAGAAAATGGATTATCTTTGTGGCCAAAACTCAATCAGACCACCAGCTTGGCAGCAAAATTATATTATTAGCTAGCCAACCCAAAGATTAGTCAAGTTATAACTGGAAAATGAATTAATTGTGGAACTTGAGTATTAAGATCAGTGTTGTTGAATATTGATTCAAAGTTGCTGATTTAGTGGGTTGATTGGGTCAAAATTCTGTTTACTGATTTAGTGGGTTAAGATAATTTCGTTATTTTTTAAATTTAAGTCCAGCAGTAAATCCTATTTTCTTGTTATTCAGTTGACATGTATTGCCTATTTAAAGACATGATGATGTGAATAAAAATAATGAGATTACAGCCTTCACATTCATGTTTTTCTTTCTGCAGCTTTTGTTCGTTAACTTCATAGCTACCAATGTCTCTAAAATTCCAACAGTGGTATCAAAGCATTCAATGATTTTAAGGGGTCTGTGAGAGAGAACCCATCAACGCCTTCTTTATTTCTATGGCTTCCACCAACACATCATCTCTTTCACCACCAGTTTTTGATGGAGAAAATTATCAAGTATAGGTTGTCAAAATGAAAGCTCATTTGAGAGGTCTCAGTTTATGGCAGTGGGTCAAAAGTGAAAGGGAGATACCTCCGCTTGGCAACAATCCTACGCTCAATCAAATCGGAGCTCATGAAGAAGCAGAAGCTAAAGCTCTGAGGGCTTTATCTCAATTACACGTTGCTGTCTCCGAATCAATTTTCTCAAGAATCATGGCTTGTGAAACGGCTAAGGTAGCATGGGATGTATTGAAAGAGCTATATCAAGGGAATGCTAGAACGAAGAGAATACAAGTGTTGAATCTCAAAAGAATTTTTGAGATTCTTAGAATGAATGAAAAGGATACAATCCAAGAGTTCTCTGAAAAACTAATGACGGTGGTAAATAAAATTAGACTTATGGGAGAAGAGCTACCTGACAGCAGGATCGTAGAGAAAGTCTTGATAAGCCTACCTAAGAGGTTTGAGGCAAAAATCTCCTCCCTCAAAGATTCAAGGGACATTAGCCAAATTACATTGGCAGAATTAATCGGAGCCTTGCAAGCTCAGGAGCAAAGAAGGATTATGAGAAGTGAAGAAAGTGAAAAGACGATGGAGGGAGCTTATCTTGCCAAGAGTTCATCGTCAAAGAAGAAAGGAAAAATTCCAGAATGTGACCATTGCAAAAAGCCTGGTCATGAAAAGAAAGATTGTTGGCACAAGGGGAAGCCTCAATGCTTCCAGTGTAAAAGATTTGGGCATTTGAAAAAGGATTGCAGATTTAACATGAAAGAACAAGCAAATACAGTGAAGGCAGCTGAAGGGGCAATTGAAGAGGAAACGCTCTTCTAGTTGGTGAGAAGTGCACCAAGAAGAATTTTTTGGAGAGAAGTGCTCCAAGAAACTGAATTGAGTTTTTTTTAACATTTGAAGGAAGTATTGATTGTGATGAGAAGTGCATCAAGAAGTGAAGAGAAGTGCTTCACAATTGGGAAGAAATTTGGAGAGAAGTGCTCCATAAAAAGTTGAAGTTTTGCAACTTTGAATTAAGGAAGAATGTTGAATATTGATTCAAAGTTGCTGATTTAGTGGGTTGATTAGGTCAAAATTCTATTTATTGATTTAGTGGGTTGAGATAATTTCATTATTTTTTAAATTTAAGTCCAGCAGTAAATCCTATTTTCTTGTTATTCAGTTGACATGTATTGCCTATTTAAAGGTATGATGATATGAATAAAAACAATGAGGTTACAGCCTTCACATTCATGTTTTTCTTTCTGCAGCTTTTGTTCGTTAACTTCATGCCTACCAATGTCTCTAAAATTCCAACTGCTCAGTCTAGGAAAGTAAAAAAGAAAAGCATACCTCTTCAAGAAGTTTGTGTGCTCGTGCATGTTCCCCCTTGCCAAATGCATCAACAGCCTGTCAAGGAACTAAAAACTATCAGATCTTAAATAATATAATTCCAATGATGATTCCGAAATTCCCAGTCCATGGGAAGTGGAGAATTGCACTGAAGAACAGAATATTACAATTCATGTCTGTGCTAAAATAATTCTAAATTAAGAACTTACAGCTTTATAGTATTCTTTCATTATCATCCAATATTCCTTTACAGCTTTGCGCAGGACCTGATAGCTATCATTGTCATCTTCATTTTCTGTACACAATAGTATATGCATGTATCAGAAAGCACCAATTTCAGGAGGGAAAATCTCAAAGAGCTGAGAAATATAGAACATAACAGCAAAGTGATGCAAAAGTTGTGCAGAATCACTTCCAAGGCACATTGATATAACTATTACCATTAAGTGCAATTTAATCATTCAGCAGCAAGAATCACTTCCAGGATACGTTAATATAACTATTAGCAATCAGTGCAGTTTAATCATTCAGCACTCAGATGTACATCTGTCAGAGCTTACTGATTTAAAAATAGCTAGGTAGTTATTTTTCTCTCTAAGTTATATTGAAGGGGAGGGAGGAAACTGTACAATGGTAAGAGTAGACAAGATGATAGCCACTCCCAGAGGAACAATTTACTGAAGATTGAGAGAATCAAATTCTAAAAAAGCATGGATTTGGCCAAAATACCAGATATTTCAAAGATATTAATCATTTCCTATGGATCTTTTTGACATTGCACAAACATCATAAATGAACTTGATGGTCTTTGTTCATTTATAATAAGAATGTTTTTGATAGGATTCATCTAGATCAATAACTGCCATACATAGCTATTGAAGTTTCAAATGTGGACATTATTGGCTGGACAAAACAGCAGATGACGGAGCATAATTTACTTTTCATTCAGAAAGCTTTTAATCAGAGGAAAAAATTTGCAAGGCTTGTCTTTAAAACTTTTATTGCTATGAGTTTCTTGATATGTTTTAAAAGAAGAAGAAAGAAAGTGAAGAGCCTGTTCCAAAAGTCTAATCAACATGTGCATGAAACTTTATGCCTACAACTAGATATATCAGAATCCCAAGACAGGCAGAAAAGTCCTAAGAATGAGTGGATAAGGATTGTATCATCTGTAATTTTCAGCAACCTCTAAGAATAGCTTCAAGGAGAAACATATCCTTTAATATAACTCTAAAATGCACACTGCCTTACCATTCCCAGTCACAAGCAATTTTGCAACAGTGGTGTTACATTCAGTTGCAGCTTCACTTAATGGTTCAACTACAACCCGACTGGAGCCTCTTGATACTCTAAAGCCTTTCGCAGGGATAGTTCTTTTTGGTGCTTCTTCAGATCTTGCAGGAACATTGAACAATGCTTCTAACACCTCCCTCTGGAGATCATATCTGTCTTTGTTTCTATTGGGAGATTTATTTCTAGGCATTAATCTATCTTTACTGCTGCATTAATAGTACATTTGAGTAATTCATTTAGAAGAGAATTTTATTTTCAGTAAAATATAGATCCAAAACTAAAGTGAGTATTACATTGAAAAGAAAAATTACCTTCTGGATGAATTTACGTATTGTGGTTTTTTGTCAAATGAAAGACACTCTGGATCTGTAGGCTGTTCCCAGATAAGAAAGAAGAACAAATATGAATTGATGTTTAATATTGGATTCAATATCAAGGTTTAGATTGAAAATAACTTACCAATATAATATTACAAGCATAAAAGTGGCTAGACCAAATTGCATACTTTGTAAACAATAATAACTTTATTATAAAATTGCACTAGGCAATAATGCAATTTTTTGTTATCAAGTAATAGGAAACAGGGCACAGATACAACAACATATCAAGCCTTTCAAGTCAGAGGCAAACATTTTTCCGTCTTTAAAAGCCTGATTACTACGTTACCCAGTCTGAACTTTAATCAACCAATGTATTATTGGGAAAAATTAAATTTAAAAGAAACATGTTGAGTAAGTTAAATGTAATTTGTTCTACATACTTCATTCAGCATCAATAGAATACAGAAAACCTTAACATAGTTTGTTATAAATTGGGAGCACTGGCAACCTTTAATCCTCTCAAGAAACCGATCACACGCCCCTTAAAATCACTCACAACTTACTAGCCAACCACCACAACATTAACAGTCAATAAAAGAACAGAAATCAAAGTATAAACAGAACAAGAAATGAAACATTCAAACCACATGAGGAGACAGAATTTTATCCTGGTTCATGCCATGTGAATGGCACTACATCCAGCCTTGAAACCACCACCGAGCAACCTTCTTTATTGATGGATAACAACAGGTCTTTCCCTCTTTCTCTCTCCCACGATACAAGCCTTCCCAAGAATGAACAAGACTATTCTAACTCACAACTTTCTCACTCTCTAGGCTCTCGTAAAAACAGAAATAGTATATGCGCTTTTCTCTCCCTCAGCCCCCCTCCCCTATTCATAGAACATAGGGTAATATTTCCTAAGGCTGATTATGACATTCCTGGATTTTCCCTCCACTAATAACTAATATTACAAGAGAGCCATCCGCCTATCAACTAACCCATAACCGCATACAAAACACTGCATATTAACCTATCACTACCTTGAGACAATCTTCAACATAGTTCCTTTGACTAATTTGGGCTTGGTTACATAACAACAACAACAACAACATATCCAGCCTTTATTCCACTATGTGGGGTCGGCTACATGAATTCTAGACTTCCATGTATTTCTGTCTTTTGTCATATCCTCATTTAGATCCATATATTTCATATCAAATTTTAATGTCTCTCCCAAAATCTTCTTGGATCTACCTCTACCTCTTTTTGTGACTAATTGTTCCATTTCATCAACTCTCCTCACAGGAGCGTCTCTTAGTCTCCTTCTCACATGACCAAACCATCTTAGTCTAGTCTCTCTCATCTTCTCCTCAATTGGCACTACTCCTACCTTATTAGGAATAACTTCATTTCTAATTTTATCCTTTCTTGTATGTCCGCACATCCATCTTAACATCCTCATCTCCGCTACACTCGTCTTTTGCTCATGCTGGTATTTGATTGCCCAACATTCTGAGCCATACAGCAAGACTGGTCTTATAGCTGTCCTATAAAATTTTCCTTCCAATTTTAATGGGATTTTACCATCACATAACGCCCCCGATGCATGTAATGGGATTTTAGCCAACCTGACTTAATTCTATGTGCGACATCCTCGTGGATTTCTCCATCTTTTTGAAATCACTGATCTCAAATATCGAAAATGGTCTTTTCTTTGTAAGATTTGGTCTTCTAATTTTATTATAACATCATCCATTCTTGCATTTTTACTAAATTTGCATTCCATATATTTTGTTTTCTTTCTACTTAATTTAAATCCCTTAGATTCTAAATTGTTTCTCCACAACTCAAGCTTAGTGTTCACTCCTTCTTTTGTTTCATCCACCAACACTATGTCGTCTGCAAATAGCATACACCATGGCACATCTGTCTGAATATCTTTAGTGAGTTCATTCATTACTAGGGCAAATAAGTATGGACTTAGTGCAGAACCTTGATGCAGTCCTATTGTAGTTGTAAATGGTTCAGTATCCCCTCCGCATGTTCTGACCCTTGTCTCTACACCATGATACATGTCCTTAAGGGCTTGTATATAGGCTATTTTGACTCCTTTTTTCTCTAAAACCCTCCATAATACTTCTCTAGGGACCCTATCATAGGCCTTTTCTAGATCTATAAACACCATATGTAAGTCCTTCTGATGATCTCGATACCTTTCCATTAAACGCCTCAGTAAATATATAGCTTCCATTGTTGACCTACCAGGCATGAAACCAAACTGATTTTCTGACACCTTTGTTTCCTTTCTGAGCCTCTGCTCTATTACTCTCTCCCAGAGTTTCATGGTATGACTCATTAACTTAATTCCTCTATAATTTTCACAATTTTGAACATCTCCTTTGTTCTTATATATAGGAACCAAAGTACTCTTCCTCCACTCATCTGGCATCTTTTTTGATTTAAGGATGGCGTTAAATAGTTGCGTTAGCCAGGAGATGCCCTCTTCTCCCATGCATTTCCATGCTTCTATTGGTATATTATCTGGTCCCACTGCCTTATGATTTTTCATCTTTTTATATAAAATGATCATTAAATCATTTTATATAACCAGACTCAGTATTTTAGGGCAATTGATTTTGTTAAATTCTAGGCCAGCTTATTTATTCTCACAAGATCATACATTTCCACCATGACCTTTTATCCCCATAGCACCGTCAACTTGAAGCATGCCCCTTCTTATCCACAGTTTGACAACTCATTATCTAGCTAACTCCTCTAGTTTTCTCCTTGAATTTGAGTAATGACACCTCTAAATTATTCCCGATTATACTTCATTTGAAATTACATATGCATTTTTGCTATCCAAATTGAACTCTTTTTTCCAACTTAATTAGCTAATATGATGAAATGAATTTCACAACCACGATATAAAATGACTTTTTTCTACTTTTTTCTATTTCTGTAATTATTATGCAGCCTAATTGGGAGGTCAAAGAATCAAAAACACAGAAATGAATGAAGGACTGTTCAATCCATTTTAAAGAATTTCTAGAACATCAATAAACTATTACATCTAAGCCCCCAACATACTAAAGACATAAAGTAAATAACAGTACAAATATAATTCTCAATTGTTGTAGAAATGATTGCACTGAAATCAATTAGATGCTAAATAATCAAAGCAAAGAACTATAATTAATTTGCTTCATACACATGGATACTTCGCCATCCTATTTTGCATTGAAACATACATTCATAAAACAGAAAACCTCAAAACATAATCATAGCAACATACATTAGGTATCTCCAATACACAAAGCTGCCAGCTTTACAATAGCCGGGATGGGGTTATTTTTGTATGCAGTCTTGCCTTTGCTTTGCAGAGAGACTGTTTTCACAACTTGAACCCATCACCTTCCAATCACAAAGGGATAACCTTCCTGGTGCTACTAAAGCTCACCCTCGTGATCATAGCAGCATACAAATATCAAAAATAACAACCTGAAATTTTACAAGCAAACTGCTAATTCTGCTGTGAGCATTTCTGGTTTTGGATTTCTCAGATTATATGTCTATACATACACACACACACACACATATATATATAGAGAGAGAGAGAGAGAATTACTTGATCGTTAAGTAATAGTTTGATGAAGGAAATGGAGATGTCAAGTTTAGAGGTGATTGATTTCAAGAAGAGGTGTTCAAATAAAGAATCAAGAAGAGCATATGAAGTTGACAATTTAACTGAATGTAACCCAACATGTGCTAACAACCAAATAATTCAGGATGTAACCATACAATAATAGCACCAAATAATGCAGGTGCGAATTATGTATTTATAATCACTTGCTATGATGAAAATAGTTTGAATAATACAAATACTACATGATTTCAGAATTTCCATGTACTAATCTAAATCACCTTTGCATTGCATAAAAATCAGTTCATATTAACAGTTGTTGATAGTAGACCCCAGAACTAGAATAAGACTGAAGATACAGAAACAGGGACAATTAAATACAAATTCAAGAAATCCTTAATCCAATTTGTTCAAAGAAACTCTCCTGAATGATTTAGGTGCAAATAGAACATAAATATCTCAAATGACCATGTTTAAAACATCAATCACCAATTATCAGGCATTCCAAGTGAGATCAAGGCTTGTGATTGTTGTTGTTGCAATTCTTTATCATTGCACACTGTAGAAAGGAAGAAATGGTATATGCAGTGCCAAAAAATCAACTGATCCCCATTCAAATTCTTCCAATCTTCAAATGTAAATTATATACGGTAGCACCTGGTACTCATATTCTATAAGAACCATACTTTACCTTTTGAGTATCCATGCATAAAACATCATCAGACTTCTTCAAAGTGGATGCTGAAAGGTCCAGAAGCTTTTCCATGCTCTGCAAAAATCACCAGAAAA